>NC_056042.1:6058133-6358133 GCF_004379255.2 Salvia splendens
GCAAGGTTAGTACGCGACTACTTCTGCGATAACCCGGTTTCAGCATGGGGAAACCGCTATTTCTCCACATCGCGAATACTTTGGCAACCGGGGAAGAGTTCTTCCGAGAAGGGTTCAAAGCGATCGGCCGTCCCAGCCACACGACGCTGCAGAAATGTACTGCAGCAATCCGTCAGCTTGCGACTGGACAAACGGCCGACATGTTCGACGAATACCTCCACATCGGAGACACCACTGGGCGCATGTGCTTGCTCAAATTCAGCAAAGCCGTCCGGGCAGCCTTCACCGACGAATTTCTCCGGAGGCCAAGCACGACCGATTGTCAGTTCCTACTCGAACTGCACGAACAAGTGCACGGATTCCCCGGGATGCTTGACAGTGTCGATTGCATGCACTGGCAATGGAAGAATTGTCTGGTGGCGTGGAGGGGGTCCTACACGAGTGGCCACAAAGGAACCCACCCAACCGTTGTACTCGAGGCCGTTGCCGACTACCGGCTTTGGATCTGGCACGCGTACTTCGGGGTCCCCGGGTTGAACAACGACGTAAACGTGCTCCACCAGTCCGACCTCTTTACCGAAGTTTTGGATGGTAAAGCGCCGGCCATCAACTTCGTCGCCAACAACCGGCTGTATAAAATGGGGTACTATCTCGCCGACGGCATCTACCCGAAGTGTCCGACCTTCGTGAAGACGTGCAGCCGGCCTGCGAACCCAAAGCATGCTCTTTTTGAGCAGAAGCAGGAGGCTGCTCGCAAGGATGTGGAGAGGGCGTTCTGGGTTCTCCAAGCGCGCTTCAACATCATCAAAGCTCCGGCTCGTTCGTGGTTCATGGAGAGCATGGTCGACATCATGTATACGTGCATAATCTTGCACAACATGATTGTCCAAGACGAAGGACCCGAGGCGGGAAATTGGTTTGACCCCGAATCCCCCGGAAGCTCAACCGCAAGTAGTCCGCCTCGAAGTGGAGCGCATCCGTCTATACAAGACCGGTTATCTATTCGTGCAAGGACACGCGGCTCTAGCGGCCACACCCAACTCCAAGAGGATCTAATTGAGCACATTTGGGCAAACTTTAGCGGAGAAAATTATTAAATTATGTATTTTTATGTTTTAGGAAATTATTAATTTATGTTTTTTTACGAATTTTATGTTGTAATGTTATTTTATTTTTAATGAAGTGTGTTTTTTATTAATTGAGTTTGTTGGAAAAAAATTTAAAAAAAATTAAATGAATAGTAATTTAAGGGACGGTTAAGGGACGGAGCGTTGCAGGTTCCGTCCCTTAGTTAAGTGATGGAGTAAAAAAGGACAGTGGGGCCCTCAAATAATAGTTTAAAGGACGGTATAGTGACAACGCAGTGGATGGCATCCCTTCCCAAATACCCGTACACCTCAACATCATATTTTACACACATCACCAAATTATATACTCCCAAAAGAAACAGTAAACAATTTGTAAAAAGAAATTAATAAAAGAAACCTTTTTACACTCCCATTCCATAAAATGCCGTCGGCTCTCCCTTCTCCACAATTTCACACTCCTCTTTCCCCAAAGTGCAACTACTGAACAAAAGCAATCCCCAGTTCACGTCACTCTATCCTTCGATTTCTCTCTCTCTCTACACAAATTGAAAACAAAACCCCCCAAATTCACCGTTGCAGGCTCGCCGTCATAACTGCACCAATCGATCCGTTTGAGCAACAGCTATCGCCGGTCGGGGCCCCCTCTGCGTTCGCGCGAAGCCGCCGCTGCTGCTCTGCAGAGACCGCCGCCGCCGCCTTCCGTCATCATTCAGATTGTGCAGGCCCGATTTCCCATTTACAAGTTACGTTCTTAATTGGTTTTATGAATTAAAATTTGATTCTTTAGTTTAGTTTGCTTCAATTCATTTGATTCAGAGATCGGTTTTCAAATTTCATGAGATGCAAAAAATTTGAGGCAATTGCAGAGGGGAAAATTTGTTGGGGATGTGGTGTACTAATGCATATGTTCGGCAGTATGGACGAATGTCTCAGCGGTGAAGGTGAAGATTTTACCTGAAAGGCGGGTTCTCTGGAAATTCTCTCTCGGGCTTATGAAAAGTGGGAGACGTGTGGGGATGGTTATATATATATATATATATATATATATATATATATATTAAATGCCTCCTAACTCTCATGGAAGAGATTTGAATGGAAGATTTAAGCTGATTTGATTCTCCAAAAGTAGTTTCATAGAAAGAAAATTGGGCCCAAGGAAGGAAGAATAAAAAAAAGTTTTGGACTCATAACAAGCGGGTTCCTAATTGAAAGTAAAAGAATAATTGTTTGGCCTAAAAAGTGAAATACTTCTTTCGACAAAAGAAATAAAGGCAAAAAATTTTCAGATGCACAAACGATGTCACTGCGAGAACAAATAAAAGGGTAGAAAAAGTCGGAGTGTTACATAGGTAGTACAAGCTATGCTTTCTCAGAGCTTCCATGATTACTATTGAACCTTTCATTATGCTCATCTTTCCATCCACAGATTGGAAGGGATATCTCATCTTCTCAAGCACCTAAGGAGATCAAATTCCTCTTGATTTCAGGAATGAATCTCACACCAGTAATCACTTTTACTGATCCATCAGTGAGTTTGAATTTAACATTCTCAATCCCTTCAACCTTGCAAGAATGATTATTCCCCAATAACACAGAACCTGTTGATTCCTCAAAGTTGTGAAACCATTCCCTTTAGGACATAAGTGAAAATTGCATCCACTATCCATTATCCAACATTCGGTGACATTATACTCCATCACATTCAAGACTTCTTCATTCTCTGCTTCTTGAATGGAATCTACTTTGTTCTGCCCCTTTTCAGCCTCTTCTTGCTTCTTTTTCCATGCATAGTAGTTCTTCTTCAAGTGCCCAGGCTTTTTACAGTAGTGGCAAGATCTGGTTTCTTTCTCTTCTTTGTCCTTCCTAGATTTCCACTTCTTCTAGCCCTTCTTCTTGAATCCCTTCTTATCAGCAGCCTTCATATTCAATACTTCGCCCGCTTGATCAGTAGGTTTCATTGCTGCTCTTTGGAATTCCTTTAGCTTTAAGGCTGAGTAGACTTCTTCATAAGTCACCTTAGAGTCTCTGCCATGTAGTATAGCATCTTTGAACTGATCAAAACTCTTAGGAAGAGAATTGAGCAACATCAAGGCTTTATCTTCATCCTTAATGGCCTCATCTATACTTTCAAGATCATCTACGCATTTAGCAAACTCTTCTAGCTGCTCTCCAATGCTCTTAGAGTCCGTGAACTTGAAGGTGAATAGTCTTTGCTTCAAGTGAAACCTATTTGTGAGGGACTTGGTCATATATATGGACTCAAGTTTTGCCCACACTTTTGCCGCAGTCTCTTCCCTTGAGACCTCCCTCAAGACTCTGTCACTCAAACTGAGAATCAACGAGTTGTAGGCCTTACCTTGAAGATCAGATTTCTTCAATCTATCCTTCTCATCGGCATCATCCTTATCATCCTTCGAAACTTCCCATAAACCCTGTTGCATCATGATCGCCTTCATCTTGAGCTTCCATAGCCCAAAATCGTTCTTCCCCGTAAATTTCTCCATCTCAAATTTGGACGACGACATCGCAATCGATTATCACAAATCCTTTCCCACAGACGGCGCCAATTTGTGACTCGATCAATCAACCAAACAAACAAAAAAATGCATAAATTAAAAGAACTCGATTATATACGTGGTTCGGCCTTAATGCCTACATCCACGGGAAACTACGACTCGACTTTATTGAATGAATGGATCCGAATCAAAATGGAGTACAAAGCATAAGAACACAATCAATTACACAAATCGATCTACAGCTTAAAATCACGATTGAGAGGAGCGATCTCACCGAAGCTCGACGGCGAACGTATACTTCCCACAGTGGATTCTGACTTCTGAGAACCCTCTCAAGACTCCTTATTTCTCAAGATTGTAACCAAGAGATTTCTTTTGTGTGTATCAAATTGTGTTTCTCTAACTGACTGCAACGCTTAAGTATGTGAGCTCAAATAAGCTCCAACAACTTAACCACCTCTCGAGCCAGGTCACTCTTTCTTGACCCCAACGGTCACAATTTATTTGAAATGTTGTTGAACCAACATTCCTAACAATTTTTTTTTCTCCAATTCATTTCATAGTTGTTATTTTTGGTATTTTTTTTCTCCGAAGGGTTAGGGCGTTGGCTAGCCTATTTATTGGATGTGGGAAATTCTTGATGATATGACAAAAGGAGTTTTTGACGGGCTATTGCTAGGATATAACTGGTCCGCAATCACATTGTGAATGCTCTAGTACACCTCGAATCCAACAATTATTTCTATTTTTAAATCCAATTACATTGCATACTTAGAAATTCAACTTCTATTTTTTAAATCCACTTACATTGCTCACTTGGAAATTCAACTAACGAGACCACGCCTATAACCAAAACTACAATTAAGAAGAGAATAAAATATTTAAGAAATAGAATACTCCGTATAAAAATATTTATTATATCATGATTAAAATTTACAATTTATTTAATAAGTATGCAAAATTAATTGGTGATTCTATAAGAGCATCCACAATAGCGGCGAGCACACCGGCTCGCCGATTTTTGGCACTCGCCGGTCCACTCGCCGAACTATTGCAACCGGTGAGCGCCAAATCGGCGAGAATTTCGGCGAGCGCACGCCGATTCTCAGGCACTCGCCGATGCGCTCGCCAATTGGCTCGGTCCTATTGCAGCCTCCCGATCGACGAGCGACCGACGAACGGATTTTTTTTGTTTTATTTTCGAAACACTATATATACGCGATTTGCACGTCATTTTCATTCGCACCACTTGTTTCAACGAGTACTCTCTCTATCTTAATTTCTGTACAAGATCAACAACGTGAAATGGAGAACAACAATGAAGGTACTCCAATGACGAGCGGGTCTCAAACTCCCCCGGTACCCGTGGGAGGTGGATGGGGTCCGATGCCCGGGTACTACAACATATACAGATGATGTCCGGGATGGCAGCCGGGGGAGTATGCCGGGGGGGTTACCGGCGATGCCGGGGTGGGCACCCGAAATGCAGATGAGGCCGGGGGAGGGTACCGGCGACGCAGGGGACGCTGGGGGGGAGGAAACGTCTATCGCCCCAGTTTTGATTTTTCGACTGCTTCTTCGCACACATCAACCCCAACGGAGGCGCAGTTCACGCAATATGAGACTTTCTCCTTAGAGGAGTTGGGGTTCGATCTTCTCGGTGTTCCAGAAACTCCCGTTCAAACGGGGGGAGTAGGGCAGGGTCGGGGCCCCCCAAAGAAGAAGGGCAAGGGGAAGGGCAAGAGGGTCGGCGAGTCGTCGTAGCCGGGTGAGGACGACTGCTCGGTACGGAGGAAGTGGACGGATGCGGAGAACGTCGCACTGTCCAAGGCGTGGGTGAGTGTTTGCGATGATCCCCTCACTTCGAACAATCAGAGGATCGTCAACATGTGGACCAAAATAGCAGCAGCCTACAAGGCATTTTGCCCGGAGGGGAGGCCGCGCAACGGGGAGGAGTGCCAAAAGGCGTGGGACCGAATCAGGGCTGGGGTCTCCCGATTTTCGAGCTTGTACGCCAACACCCTCCGCATGCAGAGCAGTGGCCAAATGGAGGATGACTACAGGAGGATAGCGGAGAAAGCCTTCCCCCAGCCCGGGTTGTATAAGGAGTTCACCTACTGGAACTGCTATGAGGTGCTGAACGACTCCGAGAAGTTCTGGGCAGGTGTCGACGTTGGCTGGCCGAAGAAGCAACGACTGAACTATACCGGTGATTACAGCGGCAACAGCGGCGGTTCCCACGACCTCCCCGAGGGTGCTCAGGAGCTCCCGTCCCCTCCATCGTTCGCTCGCCGAACTCTCCCGGTTGGTCAAAGGCGGGCGCAACGTGAGGCGAGGGGGCGCAGGGGGGTCCTAGGAGGTCCAGTCGGCATCCCCCCTTGGCTAGAGGATCTCAAATTCTTCGCGCGTCAACAAACGCGTGCTCAGATGGTCAAGATCTTAGCCGATTGGAAGGCGGCAGAGGGCCCCGAGGAGAAGAGTTTTCTTCACGCATTGCTCGTGAGCATGCGTGGCGATTTGAAGGCCACCGCGGCACGGGGGGTACCAGCGGCGACGGAGGAGGCGGCGACTGGGGCGACGGAGACGAGGAGTGAGGCGGAGATTGGGATTTTTTCAAAAATAATGTAATTTTTTTAAAATTAATGTAATTTTTTTTAAATTAATGTAATTTTTTTAATGTACTTTTTTTAATTTAAATAATATTATTGTATTTTCCTGTATCTGTGTCGTAAATTTAATTCCGTATTTTCTGTGATTGTCAATTATTTGTTTTATATAATTTTGAGTAGGGATGTCAATAGGGCCGGCCCGTCGGGTTTCTGGCCAACCCTACTCGGGTTACGGGTCAACCGGGTGCGGGCTAATCGGGTTGTGATTTCTTTCGGGTTATAAAAGTTCAACCCTAACCCTAAAAGCTCGGGTTTCGGGTGAGCCCAGCGGGTTAATCAGGTTGTTACCGATAATATTAACATGCGATCAATCCAATAAATAATGATTAAACTTACTAATATTCATACAATGTAAAACATTTAATTATGATATGTTTGAGATATATGCTTAAACTCAATCATAAACATGATCAAATACTAATATTTTGGATATTTCGTGGAATTTTAATGCATGTTTTAGAAATTTAAATATTTTTTTGAAGTTTTTAATTTATTTATCAATTATTATATTAATAAAAATTCAATATATAATTTGTATATTTAATATAAAATTAAAAGTTATTTTTTAGTTAAAATTAATCAATGAAGTGTCGAATTAGGAGTAAAAAAATAGAATAATAGAAATTTTATCGGGTTTTCGGGTCAGCCCATCGGGTTTTCGGGTCTGGCCCTAACGGGTTGCGGGTTAATCGGGTGCGAGCTAATCAGGTTTTGATTTTACCAGGCTAGAAATTTCCAGCCCTAACCCTATAAATTTGGCGGGCTATTCGGGTCAGCCCACGGGTTACGGGCTACATTGACATCCCTAATTTTGAGTGATGTGGCTAGGCTATTGCTGGGCTATTTGCTTGTCCTGATGATGTGACAGGAGGATTTTTAGTGTTGATGATGTGGCAGGAGGAGTTTATGGCTGGGCTATTCTTATTGTGGATGCCCTAAGTTGCTTTTATTTACCATCCAAATTTAATTTAAATGTAATCAAATTTTTTCCCGAATGGTTATCTTCTAATTATTAGATGACGACCCATTATTTAGGGATAGTGAGTTAAGCTTGATACTTTATTTTATCCATTTAGAATTGCATATTAGAAAATTATGATATTGATTTGTAAATTATAATTTGGTTTAATAGTTTGGAATTAAATAGCTACAAATTTGGATTGTAAATGAGTTTGATAATGGAGATTTATTGATTTTTGGTTCATACAAGTACTCCCTCAGGTCCCGATTAAAATTCTCATTTTGTCTTTTCCGTTTGATCTCATTAGAAGTTTGATCTCATTAGAAGTCTTATTTCACTTTTACTATATTTAAAAAATGGACCACACATTTCATCAACTCACATTTTATTATAAAATTAATATATAAAAGTAGGATCAACATTCCACTAATTTTTATACCACTTTTATGTACAAAATCAAACAACTTCTTAAAACCTACGCCGATAAAAATGATACTTCTATTGGGGACCAGAGGGAGTATGATTTAGGGTTACAGTAAAAAATTATACTAAAATTAAATATATAAATATTTTAATTTCAGCACCAAACCTTTTTGAACTTCTGGTTCTGTCCCTGGGTGAACCAAAAGACATTTTTGTACGGCAAGATCACATGTTTGTGTTTTATACAGAATAGTAGTACTAGTATTAAATTAAACTTAACATCCTCTAAATTTTAATTGTACACTGTTATTATTTATTAAATTTTATTATTATTTATATAATACAGAATAATTATTACTAAAATAATTTTTAACCCGCTGGGCTAGCCCGAAACCCGAGCTTTTAGGGTTAGGGTTGAACTTTTACAACCCGAAAAAATTCACAACCCGATTAGCCCGCACCCGATTGACCCGCAACCCGAGTAGGGCCGGCCCGAAACCCGATGGGCCGACCCGATTGACATCCCTATCTAAGAGTAACCACGATAGAGTTGCGCAGCCGTGGCAGTCTATTGCAAGGCGGAGGGGCACCGGGGAGCGCCAAGTACCCGGATGTACAGGGAGTGAGGATGGCTGTCGCGCGGCGGCCTATTAGAGCATCTCCGGTCGGACGTGCGCGACGGGCGATCGGGACGTCCGCCATTATGGCAGGGGAGGTCGGATACGGACGTCCCGTGAGGACGTCGGGTGTCCTCGGACGTCGGACGTTCGGGTCGGACGTCCGATTTTTAAATTTTTTTTTTATTTTTTTTAAACTCTATATATACGGCTTGTTGAATTTTATTTCATTCGCACCACTTGTGTTAACAAGTTTCTCTCTCTACATCTTTAATTTCAAGTACATCTAGAATGTCTAGTGACAGTGATAGCGAGAATGAATTGGAGGTCGTTGTGGAAGGTGCGATAGATAGGCTGCTACAGCAGAGGGCGCAGCGGCGGCAGCAGGCTGCGGTACCTCGGCTGATCCATCGTCGAACTACAGTACCCCGTGACCACATTGCTGCACATATTCGGTTGTATGCAGACTACTTCGCTCCGCAACCGCGTTTTGGGGAAGCCTTATTCCGGCGACGCTTTAGGATGCATCGTCCGCTGTTTCTGCACATCGTGGGTGCTTTAGAGAGAAGATACCTGTATTTTAGGATCAGGGAGGATGCAGCTGGCAAACCCGGACTCACGCCCTTGCAGAAGTGCACTGTCGCAATCAGACAACTGGAGTACGGAGGCGCGGCCGACATGTTCGACGAGTACCTCCACATTGGCGAGTCGACAGCCGTCGAGTGTCTGCAGAATTTTTGCGCGGGCGTGAGAGCGATATTCGGTGAGCGGTATCTTCGGAGTCCGAGCCCCGAAGACTGCCAGAGTCTGGTAGATATGCATGGGTCGGTGCACGGGTTCCCTGGGATGTTGGGCAGCATAGATTGTATGCATTGGGAGTGGAAGAACTGCCCTGCCGCCTGGAAGGGGATGTACACTACTGGCTTCAAAGCCAAGCATCCCACGATGATCCTAGAAGCTGTAGCTGACTACCGGTTGTGGATATGGCATGCTTATTTTGGAGTCTCCGGGTCGAACAACGACATCAACGTTCTCCAGTCGTCGCCCATGTTCAATGCTCAGTGCAATGGCGTTGGTCCCGCCATCAGTTTCGTCGCCAACAGCAACCAACACAATATGGGATACTATTTGGCGGATGGGATATACCCAAACTGGCCCGTCTTTGTGAAGACAATCAAGCATCCGCTCGGACAAAAGAAGTCATACTTTGCGAGCCGTCAGGAAGCAGCGCGCAAGGATGTGGAGCGGGCATTTGGTGTGCTCCAGAGTCGATGGGCGGTAGTCAAGGGTCCTGCACGGCAGTGGTATATTCCCAACATCGACGATGTCATGTACGCATGTATCATAATGCACAACATGATTGTCGAAAATGAAGGTGCGGAACTGACTCAGTGGACCAATAAAGATGATACGGGTGCAGGTCCAAGTCACGGCGTGGCCACCGCGAATGTGAATATGGGGGTACCTCATGGAGAGGTCGAGCGGATGCGTGCATTTGCCGACATGCGGCAAACAGATGCCCATGTTCGACTTCAGAACGATATTATCGAAAAGGTTTGGACTCGGAAGGGTTGACGTTGATGTTAATACTTTTTTTTGTTTTATTACTATATAATTTTTTTTTCGAATCATGTATGTTTTTTTTAAATGAAGTTGTTAATTTTTCCCGTTCGTATTCGTGTTGAAATTTTATTTCCGTAAACGTAAATTGTTTTATTTGTGAATTTGTGATTTTTTTTATTGCGGGAAGTCCTAGTGGGAAGGGCGATGGGAAGAGCGGATTGTGAAGGGGATGTCCTAGTGACGTGACAGTGGGATGGGAAGTACTAGTGACGTGGCGGAAGGTGTTTTCAGGATGTCCTAGTGGATGTCCGAGTGAGACATCCGCCCACTGGAGATGCTCTTATGAGCGTAGATGTGAATTAAAAAAGATTATTTTCGAACATGCGGGCCCCAGTCTTTACAGTCAAACCGCGTGTATAGTTAAAAAGAATCAACGTATTTTGAGTTGCAATTCAGCTCCCGTCAACGCCCCCCATCAATTTAGCTATCGCCGGCATCTCTGCCTAAATCCCTCTTCAACCCAACTTCACATTTTTCTTCTCATTACTTCGATTCATCTCTCTCTCTCTCTCTCTCGCAGCACCATCATGTCGGTGAGTTCGTGCATTACCTTATTCGTCTTGCTATTCTTCTCTTAATTTTTTTTTCTGATCGGTTGCTTGCATTTCGTGGTTAAGTGGTTATTATTGTTGGATTGTATGTAGAATCGGTTGATCTGTTCGTCTGGTTTAGCTGGAATGTGTTAAGAACTTGTAATATGTAAATCAGGTGCTGATATTAGTGAGGTGTTCAGCGGAAGTCATTTTTATGCGATTGTGGTTGTATTTTGGATAAATTTGATGTAATTGCGATTGTAATGTAGATTAATTTGAGTTCATTTGATGTGATTGTGGTCGTCATTTGGCTGAATTCTACGATGATATATGGATCTGCTGATAATAACTTCGATCTGCTAGGGAACTGGGTGTAATGTGTTTTATGCCATTTTCGGATTCATGCTTTGACGGAAAATTCCTTGACCTTATTGCTTGAGTTACACTGAAATGACTCAATTAGATGTGTGCCCGCCCAAATTATATTGTAGCAAGTGAAGCCCTCTTTTTCTGATGTGAAGATCTGGGATATGTTGCTCTTTCAGGGTTGATGAAAATGAATGTACAGTTATATTTTTGTCAGGATGGATACTCTAGCAGAGAAATTTAGATTCCAAATTACGATTCATTGCCTTCCTAATTCAGACACTGCTGCCCATTCTGGAGTTTTTGTATTGCCTCCATACCTTTCAGCATTGGTTAATAATTCATTTAGACAACTGTTGTACCAACTATAAACCAGCCAGCAGTAAATTGATGATAGTTAGGGAGATTTGTTCTTAACTTGCATTCCCAAAACAGGGAAGGTAGCAGCTGAATGAATTGTGTGTAAGGTTTCCTAGGGCCTAAAGACAAAATGTAACTAGTTAGAAGCTAGTGGTCATGATATGAAAAGAATGTAGTCCAAATTAAGTTACTTGATAAGGCAGTGTTATCAAAGGTTGTATTATTCATTGGATGGGCACAACATAGATGTTACCATGTGAGTTAATAAGGCAGAACCATCAAGGCATTATTAATGGGACGGGAATTGGGAAAGATGTTACCAAGCAGATTATCTTTCAAAACCTTGAAAAGGTTTTTAGACAGGTCAGATTCAAAATGTAACTTACACCTCAAGTAATGCTGTATTCTCTAGTATTTCTGCACCCTCTCTTAATTCTTCTGAAAGCAAGTTCTAACAATTTCCTTGTATCTTATGCTGTGATGAACCATTGAGGATCATCATCAATTATAATTTTTGCTTTTAGTTGATAGCCAATGGTTGCGCAAATGTAAAATTTGTTTCTCAATAGCATTATGACTTAGTTATGACTCTATTCTTCATCCCAGGGCTTAACAAATCATGTAAACTAGTTGTAGTGAGAAAAAAATACATGTATAGGATACTTCAAAAACTTGAGCAGGAACAGAGCATTGGGTGATGGACAAAAATGTATATGCAAAAATACACAAACTTTTCAACTACATTTCAATGCTGTGGCATTTTTCATATAAACTAGTGCTTCATCAGAATCCTCTGTACTTCTATAGAGTGACCCATGACAGAATTTACCACTTAAGATTTAAAAAGCTGGCAATAGCTCATTGAAAGGCTGTTTGGCTTTTTTCAGTTAGTTTCATAATGCATATACTCCTTTTCATATTTCTACTTGTTAGTTGTCAGTTGAATATGGCGAGTATATAAACACTACAGCTTCCTATCATAAAAGTATTGGGAGTAAAGTACTCCACAAACTTTGAGTTGGTAAACAATTTCTTAAATGACCATTCATGTATAGGAATCTGCAATCAACTGCTAATATTTCAATGCAAAAGACCAAGTAGTCACTGTTATATAAGCCATTGATGACAAATATTCATTCAACTACATATATCTTGGTTGTAATGAATTAGTACTTGTGACCCAACATAAATATGACCTAGACAAGGGAACTCCAATGCCGATGTCACATGTTATTTGGATGGTCAGCTCTTGGGTACTACTATTCAGCAATCTGGAGATCACATGTTTCTCGAAAAACAATTTACTAATATGGCTTACTTTTTTAATGTCCCAGATAAAAACCGTCAAGGTCGGCAATCTGTCTCTCGGAGCATCAGAGCGTGATGTTCACGAGTTCTTTTCTTTTTCTGGCGATATTGAATATGTCGAGATGCGAAGGTTACGATTTAATCTAGTGATTTCATATCCTATATGTATGTGTTGTTCAAATGTGTTAAAATGCTCATATTGACTTAAATGTCCTGCACTTATGTAGTGATACTGTGCGATCCCAAATTGCATTTGTCACCTTCAAGGATGTGCAGGGAGCAGAGACTGCAATCCTTCTCTCGGTGATTCTCTCGCTCTCTCTCCTTGTGATCTTTGTACTTTCTCTATCTTTCCATAATGTTGTATCTAGACTAACCAGTAACCACTACTTCGGAACAAGCTATTTTATCCAACTATTTCTTCCACAATCATGCCCTTTTATTTATTACATCTTCTTTCTTGATTATCAGGGTGCAACAATTATAGATATGACTGTGGAAATTAATCCAGAGCCTGATTATAAGCTTCCTCCTGCTGCTTGTGTACCACCTCTGGTAATGACTAATGCATTTGCAACTTGTGTACTTTGTAACTGCATTACATAAAGCCTTTTTTTAACCTTCACAAAATAGCAGCAATCAGACAAAAAAACTGGAGGGGGTTCTGAATCCGCATTGCAAAAGGCAGAGGACGTTGTGAGCAGCATGCTTGCAAAGGGTTTCATCTTAGGTAAAGATGCTGTTAACCAAGCCAAGTCTTTTGATGAGAAACACCAATTGACCTCCACAGCAAGTGCCAAAGTTTCGTCAATCGACAAAAAGATTGGGCTGACTGAGAAGATAACGATTGGAACTTCCATTGTGAATGATAAAGTGCGGGAAGTGGATGAAAAACTGCACGTTTCCGAGAAAGCAAAATCAGCATTAGCTGCAGCTGAGCAAACAGTTAGTAATGCTGGATCTGCTATTATGAAGAACAGATATGTACTTACCGGCACTACATGGGTAACCGGCGCTTTTAGCAAAGTGACCAAGGCTGCTGGGGAAGTTGGCCAAAAGACGAAGGAGAAAGTTGGGATTGTTGAAGACGAGCAGAGAAGGAAAATGGTGGATGACTTCGCTCAGGTTCATTTATCAGAGTCTCCTAAAGCATCTGATTCAGCAGAGCTGCATCCTTCCAAGCCTGCTCCTGTACAAGGTTTGATTCTCTGATTAGCCTTTTAAACACTTTCACGATCCTTGTGTTGTGCCGTCTGGTCCTGATTCTGAGAATAGGTTGAAATGGTGATCTTATTCTTGAAGGATTTTGCTTCATTTTATATGTCCAAAGAACTTTGATCAGTGTCTTGTTTGTTGCCTCATATATATACACATCAACTCAAAACTGAAAATATCAATAGTTGATGCAATGGACTAGTTGTTGATTCTTGAATTGATTTGTTGGTTCATTTTATTTCTTGAATTGAGTTGTTGGTTGTGATTTTGGTGCAACTACCAGAAGCCATTTCATAAAATAAAAGTAACTACAAAAAGAGAAAACAATGCACTACTCAGTCAGAATTTTGGTACCTAAGTTTTGCTCCCTCGAAATTTATAAGATTCACCCAAAAATCAGGATTGATTTATTTATATTGCACTTTTTGAAGTCAAATCTATTTTTAAATCTCGAGTCAAAGGCCCAGATATAATATGATAAATACTTGACCGACTTTCATACTAAGTTACCACAGAATCGGGCCCAATTTTTATGTACTATTCAATAGTTCTTATCTTATTGTATGCACAAAGATTAGACGTCACCACGGTTCCGGAACCGGCGGTTCACGGTTCGGAACCGCCGGTTCCGGTTCAATAAATTGATGAACCTGAACCGGCCCGGCCAAGGTGTGGCGGTTCCAGTTCGTGAACCGTGGAACCGCCGGTTCAAGTGATGGGAAAATCTCCTTGGCCATTGATGCAAGGATGGGAAAATCTTTCTCGTGTGAAGACCACCAATCTAGGACGTCGATTTGTTGGGGCACGACGACGACGAGAGTCACTTTGATCTTGGGCAATTCCCTTACCCCGATCACCACCACGACGAGATGAAGACATGATATTATGGAAATTGGAAGTAGAGAATAGAGAGTAGTGTTTATGTGATATTAACGTAAACAAGAACAACGTGAGTAAATTATGAGCGCAAATAACGTAAACAACTTGAGAGAAAGAGGATGGAGAATAGAGAAATTGAGATTGAGAGAGAAATTCTTATCAACACAAGAATTGGGGTAAGTAGAAAATGAAGATGAGGGGGTATTTATAGGGGAAAAATGTGATTAAAAAAAGAAAAAAAAAAGAAAAAATTTCAAAATTTTGAAATCCGGCGGAACCGCCGGTTTACCGCCGGAACCGCCGGTTTACTCGTTGAACCGCCGGTTTTTGGTCAGAAACCGCCGGTTTCGTCAACGGTTTTCTGACAAAAACCGGCGGTTTCTGACCCGGTTTCTGAAAAGGCTACGTCTAGGCCGGTGGTAGCCTGAAAAGGTGTCGGAACCGGCGAACCGCCGGTTCGGAACCGTCGGTTCCGGTGAAAACCGGCGGTTCGGAACCGCCGGTTACGGTTCGCAAATTTCATGAACCTGAACCGGCCCGTCGGAACCGCCGGTTCCGGTCACGGTTCGGAACCGCCGCCGACGGTTCCGGTTCCGGTTCGGAACCGCCGGTGACGGTTCCGGGCCGGTTCGGTTTGGTGATGTCTAACAAAGATACAATCATAACAGTGGGTAGAAATGTAGAATTTATACTATTACTTATAAAAATAAGTAGTATATATTTTTCTTAACTGGGGAGATATCATTTTCCCTCTTTATTTTAATGTATAAAAAAAAAAATGGGTATATGTTTTTCTTAAATGGGTAGATATCATTTTCGCTCTTTATTTTAAGAGTGAACTATATAAATGGTACATGATCTTTCACTTTCGCACATAAATGGTACTTGATCTTTATTTTATATCGTTTTTGTTACTTATAAATTACATTTTTTGTACCTGATACAATTTTTACCCCAAAATACCCTTTAAACAAATACATTTTCCCATTTGTGTCATAGATGATATTTTAGGCATACACAAAACTAGTACCAAAATCGATATTATAATATCTTTTCTCATTCTCCTCACTCTTTATACTATTATTAATAATCAATATTAATATTATTATTTTGATCTTATAAATTAATAATTAATTTATTTTTTAATAGTATAATTATTTAAATTATGAATCATATAATATTATATAATAATAACTATTATTATTATTATTATATATTAAATTAATAACTAATCAATATAGTCTTAATAAAATTTAAAATTGTGAATTGTATTTATAATAATATAACCAATTGAATATTTTTAGTCAGGTGTTTCAACCCTAAAATGAATATAAAATAATTTAGTTAAAAATATTCCATTGATTTAATTAGTTTAAATAATTAATTTAATTAGATATTTTTTTCTTGATTTATATTATGAATGCAATTAGATATATGTATAAAATACTTAAAAAAAAGAAAAAGAAAAGAAAAAAGAGGAACATAAGCTAAGGAGGAAAAAAAGAAGAATGAAAAATAAAATACTAAAAAGAAAGAAGAGGAAATTAAAGAAGAAAAAAAGAAATAAGAAATGAAGAAAAAAGAAATCACATGTTTGTTTGGTACTATTTAATTGAAATTTTCAAAAATATCCTATATAGTAAAAAAATCACATATTTGATACCTTGAGTTATTTTTGTCACGAGGTATAAAAAATCATATAAAATAAAAATCATGTATCATTTATGTGCAAAAGTGAAAGATCAATGTAACATTCATGTAGTGTACTATTATTTTAAACAATAGAGATCTAATTCCCATTTCTTATCGGCATCAATAAGTTTACCAAAGAAGAAAAAGTAGTACCCCGATCCCTATGTACATGTTTTAACAACTCAAAATTCAGATTATGGGCAATACTATAAATTAAAACTTTAATGGGTTCCAAACTGTTAATTATGGTTAGTATTGGTGAAATGTTTTTGTATTTATAATTCCAACTGGCAAAGTCCAACCGCACCACGAGGTTCTGCTACTGAGAAACGGTCCTATTCCAGCTGTTTTCCATTTCCAAACCCCCACCCTCCTTATTTTTATGTTTCAAAATGATTCTTCTAATATAAAAATCATACCCTATGCTTTTGTAAAATATCAAATCATATTATGTGAGTATTTCTCTATCTCATTCCAGTAGCTTCTTCTGAAAGACACGTTGTCACAAATTTCACTTTTCTAAGCTAAAATACTTTATCCGAAATAATATATCCCAGATTAAATATAATCACTTAGTGAATTAAACCAATGACACTATTGCTGTGGTTATACCTAATGAATAAAACAGATCACATTATATAAGCAGATCATCAATCAATATAATGTTGCTCTCAAATTATATCCACCTGTATAGAAAAGTTACTGTTCATATTAGATAGGCACAAAAGATAAATACACGTGTACAAATACTTATAATCGCCATTAAATTCACATTAGAAAACTAAGAAGAAATAAAAAAGAAAACAAAAGATGCCACCGACGGTAGTCAAAATCAAAATCAAAATCAAAATCAAAATCAAAATGTTGTAAATTTGTCACGAGAGAGAGAGACCTAAAAATGGGGGATTTTGCGGTGGAGGCGCCGCTGCTTGGCCTCCTGCTTCAAGTTCTTCAAGCTCCGCGCGGCCAATACATCTCCTTTCTGAATCTCCAATATTCCTTGCAATTCCGAAATATTTTCTACACAAAATTATTCAGCTTTGAGCAAGCTAGCAAAATCAATCGACAATGGAAGGAGAAATCAGGAATTGATGCCTACCAGCTGGGTCAGAAATGGTGTTCACTCCATTGAACTCTGAACAAAACAAAAACACAAGTTTAACAGAAGAAGCAAATTGATGAAAAATAGGATAGTAATTGAAAATGTAAATGAGGAAGGATGAAGAGTAATACCGTGGAGAGAGGGGTTGTGGGAAGAGAGATAGAGAATGAGGAAACAGAGGAGGGTGAGGAGAGGGATGAGGTGAATGTAGGAGTGGGGCGCGGCGGTTTTGGGATTGAGCTTCTTGAGCTGGCATTCCTCTTCGTAGGCAGCAGTTTGTGGTGAAGATGAGGATGAAATTGAGGAAGATTGGGATTCATCTTTCACAAGCTTCGAAGAGGGAGAACCCAGTGATTGCCTCTGCATGTTTTAGAGAGAGAGAGAGAGAGTGATGGTTCTTGTTTTTGTGAGAGCTATATTTGTTTTTGGTAGGGACTTGCTGTAACCCAATGTATTTAATTCGTCTCATAAAATATTATCCATTTATACTTATATATTGTGAATACGTTGTCTTGTTATAAACTGCCAATCAATATATTTAGTTGGATGTCTGTATAGTTGGCATGAGTGACATCTTCAAAATTCAAGTGTGAATTAAAGAATTAAGTTTAAAATGATAATAAAAAAATTGAGCATTTATCTAGGCTCTTGGTTTAATAACTAAATTAGGTTTACTCTGTTAACTGAAACTCGGACCAAAGTATGATTTAAATTAATAAGTCAAATATATTTATTAACAAATCCTAATTAAATTTAACTAGGGTTTATATATTTATGCATCCAATTCTTTGAGGTTTAATAAAATGCGATATTGGGCAGTCCGAACTGTTTTGTTTATTTCTCGGTTAAAAAAACAAAAAGAGACGTAATCAAACCGAGGGCCCATCAATGAAATTCCTTAGCTTATGGTCTAAGCTAAATTCAATGACAATGTCACTAGTGAATGCATTATAGAGTAAAAAAAGTATTAAGCCTGAAAGTTTTAAATAAAATGGACAAAATCATAGTTATTAATTAATGCCACCGTGTGACTCTACACAAAAAAATGCGCGTACGGCGGTTAATTTCTACAACGATTTTATAACTATAACATGATGTTCAAAACGAGGTGAGTAGTAAAAATTAACAATAAATCTATGTAACCAAATTTTGTATAAAAAAAACTAGTTTGCTTTGGAAAAAAAATTGATTTATTTATGTATTTAATTAAAATATATGGGCGCATATATAGTACATGGAACCATGCATAATATTGTAATCATATATTAATGATTTGTGTATAAACTTTTTACTTTTTCAGAACCATAATATAATTAATAGTACATACTTTAATTCAAATTAGTACAGAGGCAATTCAAATATAAAAAAAATTTGAAAATGAAGCTAAAGACTAATCTAGTCTTCTTAACTTGTCCACTAACTATATTTATTGTTTTAATATATAATTAATACATCAAATTACTAATAGTATAACTTTTTTTGGTTGTACAAAATTTGGTTGTTTATCATCACTCAAAAACTAATGCCACCGTGTGACTCTTTGTTCATTTGTAATAGTGAGAAGGGAAATACTCCTTCCGTCCCACAAGAATATACACTCTGTCATTTTTAATCCGTCCTAAAAAATATGCACTTTCTAATTTTGGAAAGTCTTTTCATCTATAATAAAATGAGACTCATTATCCACTAACAATACTTTAATTACTTTTTCTCTCTACATCTCTCTTACTTTACCAAATTTACATTAAAACTTGTGATGTCTCCAAAATACATATTTTTTGTGGAAAATGCATATTCTTAGGAGATGGAGAGTATTAAACGTCACCATCTATACGTCTCTTCTTAAACTTCCAATTAAGATGAAGCTCTTAGAACTTTATTCCATATATACTACTTATATGATCACATTTTAATGTAATGCAAACTTAATGCCTTCAAATTTCTAAGGTGAGCGGAATGCTTATGTGGTATGCCCCATCAGAGTCGATGCAATTGAACAACGATTACAACTCAACATATTTATTTGCTCAAAACTATGCTTGATATGCTAAGTTTTCGGGGGGGGGGGGGGGGGGGGGGGGAATATTAATTTGCAATAAATTACTACTTTTATCTACGTTATACATATGCCACATTTTGCAATTTCCGAACATCTATTGTTAAAAGTGTCGCATTTCTTAAAGTTCACATGTAATCTAAATGAGACATTATGTCGCACACCGAAAAATTCAACATACTCCCTCTGTTCGTGAATAAGAGTCTCATTTCTTTCCGGCATGAGTGTTTGATGAATCCGCGAATTTTTGATGGTGATGAATGCTGGTAGAGAATACAGATCACGACACAGAGAATTTACGTGGTTCGATTTACTGAAGTAAATCTACGTCCACGGGAAGAAAAGAGGGCAGAGTTGTATTGCTTGATCTGTTTTCTACAGCTTACAATACAGACTTGCTATTTGATATTTTATCTCTAGAGAGCGAGAGAGAGAGTCCCCTTAATCTATCTGATCTAAGTTCTATTTATACGTTGAACTAAGATCGTGGCTTGCATCACCACTAATGATGGTTGTGGATGTCGTGGAGGTCATGCGATCCTGCATGGGCCCACTATCCTGCATGAGTTAATGACTGCTTGACACCACTAAATAGATCGTGGGTGTAGTGGAGATCGTGGAGGTTCTGACATGAGTTGACTATCTCCCAGTTCGGTCAAATACTGAGACCGAACTGCTGAACTATTGCCGAGCAGCTTTTGCCGGTCTGAGAGTAGAGCTTGATTGGTCGGCTTTTACCGAGCTGTAGGCTGGGGCCGAACTCTTTGGTAATGCCGAACTGATTGGTTGGCTTTTACCGAGCTGTAGGCTGGGGCCGAACTCTTTGGTAATGCCGATCTGATACTCTTCCTTGGGCTTTGGGCTGATGGGCCGTCACTGCTGTTGGGCTTGTTTAGTCCGTACTCCATCACTACCCCCCCCGAAAAGCGAAGTGAATTACTTCGGCGAAGCGAGTCACTTCGGCATTCTGGATAAAGGTACGGGGTAAGTTGATGTTTGTCTTTGGTCTGATGAAATAAACATCTTTGACCGGACTCGTCTTTGGTCTGATGAAATAAACATCTTTGACCGGACTCGTCTTTGGTCTGATGAAATAAACATCTTTGACCGGACTCGTCTTTGGTCTGATGAAATAAACATCTTTGACCGGACTCGTCTTTGGTCTGATGAAATAAACATCTTTGACCGGACTCGTCTTTGGTCGGATGAAATAAACATCTTTGACCGGACTCGTCTTTGGTCGGATGAAATAAACATCTTTGACCGGACTCGTCTTTGGTCTGATGAAATAAACATCTTTGACCGGACTCGTCTTTGGTCTGATGAAATAAACATCTTTGACCGGACTCGTCTTTGGTCTGATGAAATAAACATCTTTGACCGGACTCGTCTTTGGTCTGATGAAATAAACATCTTTGACCGGACTCGTCTTTGGTCGGATGAAATAAACATCTTTGACCGGACTCGTCTTTGGTCGGATGAAATAAACATCTTTGACCGGACTCGTCTTTGGTCTGATGAAATAAACATCTTTGACCGGACTCGTCTTTGGTCAGATGAAATAAACATCTTTGACCGGACTCGTCTTTGGTCGGATGAAATAAACATCTTTGACCGGACTCGTCTTTGGTCTGATGAAATAAACATCTTTGACCGGACTCGTCTTTGGTCTGATGAAATAAACATCTTTGACCGGACTCGTCTTTGGTCTGATGAAATAAACATCTTTGACCGGACTCGTCTTTGGTCGGATGAAATAAACATCTTTGACCGGACTCGTCTTTGGTCGGATGAAATAAACATCTTTGACCGGACTCGTCTTTGGTCTGATGAAATAAACATCTTTGACCGGACTCGTCTTTGGTCGGATGAAATAAACATCTTTGACCGGACTAAGCTTGTGTCCTAATTTGGCGGGTTTTATCGCTTGGATCGGACTTTCCCTTGTCCTAATTCGGAGATCGGACTTTCCCTTGTCCTAATTCGGCGAGTTTTATCGCGTGGATCGGACTTTCCCTTGTCCTAATTCAGGCAAGTTTTATCGCGTGAATCGGACTTTTGTTGCAGTTCGTTTCAGACGACGTGCTTGATTCTTAAGCTGAATTGTGGTCTTGTATCCTCTTTAGAAGCTTGGACTTCACAATCGTTGGCTTATTGCAGTTCGTTTTAGACGAACTGCTTGTTTAAGCTGAATTGTGGTCTTGTATCCTCTTTAGAAGCTTGGACTTCACAATCGTTGGCTTATTGCAGTTCGTTTTAGACGAACTGCTTGTTTAAGCTGAATTGTGGTCTTGTATCCTCTTTAGAAGCTTGGACTTCACAATCGTTGGCTTATTGCAGTTCGTTTCAGACGAACTGACATCTCTTCGGTACGGAGGAGATGGAGTTCTCCTGTGGTTCCGGTACCGAGGAGGAACAGGAACATGTCGGGGTTGAGGATTCTTCTTTCCGGAAGACACGGCACTACTGCGGTAGTGACTTTCATGTCTGGAGGAGGAAGGAGAATCCACCCTTTTCGTCTTCGGCTCTTGGCTCTTTTGCAGGAAGGCTAAGAACTCATCCTGCTTCTCAGCCAAGAACAGCTTGACAGCCTCATTCAAATCAGGCTGCTGGGAAGACTCGGTGTGTGGACCTTTTGAGCGGCTTGTTCCTTCTCCGTGAGAACTGGAAGTAGATTTTTCACGAGGCTGCTTTCCAGGCCTATGGGCTGCTGGATTAGCTTCCTCATGGTTATCACGGACGGAGGCACGGGTGTTATGTGATCTGGTATGCATTTTTTTGGTAGAAGAGGATCAAAAACTCGCTTTATCACAAATTTGGTTCTCTGTTTCCCACAGACGGCGCCAGTGATGAATCCGCGAATTTTTGATGGTGATGAATGCTGGTAGAGAATACAGATCACGACACAGAGAATTTACGTGGTTCGATTTACTGAAGTAAATCTACGTCCACGGGAAGAAAAGAGGGCAGAGTTGTATTGCTTGATCTGTTTTCTACAGCTTACAATACAGACTTGCTATTTGATATTTTATCTCTAGAGAGCGAGAGAGAGAGTCCCCTTAATCTATCTGATCTAAGT
Organism: Salvia splendens; assembly: GCF_004379255.2. NCBI lineage: Eukaryota > Viridiplantae > Streptophyta > Magnoliopsida > Lamiales > Lamiaceae > Salvia > Salvia splendens. The sequence goes on from NC_056042.1 coordinate 6,080,621, forward strand.
TCTATTTATACGTTGAACTAAGATCGTGGCTTGCATCACCACTAATGATGGTTGTGGATGTCGTGGAGGTCATGCGATCCTGCATGGGCCCACTATCCTGCATGAGTTAATGACTGCTTGACACCACTAAATAGATCGTGGGTGTAGTGGAGATCGTGGAGGTTCTGACATGAGTTGACTATCTCCCAGTTCGGTCAAATACTGAGACCGAACTGCTGAACTATTGCCGAGCAGCTTTTGCCGGTCTGAGAGTAGAGCTTGATTGGTCGGCTTTTACCGAGCTGTAGGCTGGGGCCGAACTCTTTGGTAATGCCGAACTGATTGGTTGGCTTTTACCGAGCTGTAGGCTGGGGCCGAACTCTTTGGTAATGCCGATCTGATACTCTTCCTTGGGCTTTGGGCTGATGGGCCGTCACTGCTGTTGGGCTTGTTTAGTCCGTACTCCATCAGTGTTAAAAAATATTAAGAAAAGTGGGTGTAAAATGGATATCGGGTATTGGATACCCGATACCCGAACCCGAAAAATCAGGTAATTGGATACTCGATACCCGAAAAATCGGGTTTCGGATCGGGATCGGGTATTGGGTTATTGGGATTTTCGGGTATCGGGTTACCCGATACCCGATCGGGTAATACCCGAAAACCCGAAAAATATATATATAATTTTACTAATGTTTTATTTAATTTGTCAATTTATCAATTACTTATTGACTTCGAGTCTTTGACTCAATTAATTCAATTAGGGTTCTACACATTAGTTACACATTTTACACTCCTTGAGTCCCTGACCCTCCCGCTCCCTGTTTCACTGTGTCTCCCTCTCGGCTGCGCCGCTGCGGGTTGCCTCTCACCCTCACCCACGACCCACCGACGACGAGCACCACCGCCTGAGAACGACGAGCTTGTCGTCTACTCCTCGACTCCATTTGCTTAATTAAAAGCAAATGGATGAAAATCGAAAACAGACAGCTTGATTAAAAGCAAAGCTGATACTCTGCTACGGAGAAAATTTCACCCCAGGTTTGAGAGAGTGAGAGAGATCCTTGCTTACATAATTTGTCTGTAAAAAAGAAACGGATCTGAGATGTCATTAAATGATAAAATTTGAAAGGGGGAATTTTGAAAGAAGCATTGCAATTCTGTCTTGTGTATGATTTTTGTCATTTGATTTTTCCAAATTCTTAGTTTACATGATTTTAATTTGCTAATGAATGTCTTCTCATTGTGATCATTTTTTTTGTAAATGAGTATGATTTCACTTAATGTAGGTATCATGTGTATAATGATTAATGATCATATACAGTTACACTAATACAACCTGTGGAAAAATATGATTTTTTTTAAAAATCGGGATCGGGTACCCGATTTTTCGGGACTGGATACTCGAATCGGGTATCCGGGTACCCAAAATCATTTTCGGATCGGGTATCGGGTAGCAATTTTTGGGATTTTCGGGATCGGGTACCCTAAAATTTCGGGTCGGATACCCGATCTGACAGCCCTAGGTGCAAGAAAGTTAGTGGAATATGAGTCTCACTTGTATATATTAGTTTTAAATAAAATGACGTGAGTGGATAGTGTTAGTGGATTTTGTGGCCTCTTTATTATTTATAGTAATTATGAATCGAAACTCCTATTCGCGGACGGAGGAGTAGTGATTAGTGACATTCTTGGAATGTTGAAAGATAGATATTAATTGCAAATTACTGACCTAAAGTTGATGAGCTAATTAGCAATTAATTAATCTTAAAACTCACATATATTGAAATAAAGTGAATCGTATTACTCCTTATTAGTCAATTTACTTAACCAAAAAGCAACCACTCCTTATTAGTCAATTTACTTAACCAAAAAGCAACCACCATCTAGTTGATCACGGAATATTGTCAATTATTCAAACAAATTGTATGGATTCAGTTAATGTTTATGTCGTAAGAGAAACTGTAATAAACAATCAATTATTGACATGGTCACTTGTGAATCTGCGATGCGCTTATTCAAGTAATTTAATCCATTTTTCTACGTTTTCTTATAGCAATTATTTTTTTCTATTTAATGTATGTATAGATCGCTATACTTTCTTCACAATAATGAAGTTATAATAAATCACATATAATTAACACATTTTTAGTTTAGTTAGGTAAAAAGTAATGCAGAAAATAAATTTAAACTAATCGCACAACGAGAGTTCCCATCCACTTTTTTAAAACTAGTTACTAGTATATTAGTACTTCGCAGTTCACACAGATAGAGAGTCCTGGAAGAAGACTCGTAAACTGAGCGAGCAGTGGAGAAGGGTCCAAGATGAGAAGGTGAGTTGAATAGACAACGCCGGCGGAAATGGAGATTGAATTGAGGAAGGAAGCGTTGGGAAGAAGATGACCATATTGGGCTTATTTGGGGAAACATAGATTGGGTTTAATAAATTGATCATTTGTTGGGCTAATAAATCTATAGAAGGCCCCAAATATTTTACTACTTATTCAAGGTAAAAGTATAATTTATAAAATTGGAGACACACTTTTCTTAAATATATTACATTAATATAGAATATGGAATGCACTTTTTTTTCTAATTATACTTTACTCAATTATACTATAGATTTTATTTAAAAATTATACTCAATTATACTATAGATTTTATTTAAAAATGAATAGTAATGCCTCAAATTTTACATTCTATCCAATTGTAGTAAACATATTACTTAATCATATCTTTTATTAATATTTTTACTATATATTTTTAATTAATTTTAAATATAATTTGGCCTTCGATATTCATAGTATAATTTTGTGTCACCAAGAAAAGTTACTCGTAGAAATTAATTTCGCGGAGCGATACTTGAATATTAATATACTTCCTCCACCCAATAAATATGAAATATTTGAATTTCAGGATTTTATATAGTGTTTTTTTGAGTTCTTGAATAGAGAATAGAGTAAGAGAGATAAAAATGTAGAAATGATGTTGTTTGTATTTTTGAAAACGTTTCATTTTTAATGAGAATGGAAAAAAATATTTTATTATTAAAATATTATATTTAATTTTTATATACTGCTAATAAATTATGCCCCCTCCATAAAGAAGCTCTGGATCCGCCAATGACCAAATTTGATGTTGATAACAAGAAAAAGAGGACAGAATTTTCAGTTTGATTGCCTTGACAGTAGCAGAATTGGTCTCTTTCTTGTCTGAGCATTTTATTTTCCTTGTACATATATTTTTGAACCATGTTTTAGTAAAAAAAATATTCATATTTATGTTCTTGGAAAATTGATTTAGTTTTGGGCCTTTTGGCTGTTTAAATGGTTACTCGATTGAACCCCAAACCTTCATCTTTAGTCATGCGTCACAATAAATAAGCAACGTGTGTAAATCAAAATGTTTACTTTTAATTATGAAATCTATGATTGATTAATGGTGGCTTGTTAATTTCTTTTCGGTACGAAGATTAAGAAAATTATGTTAAGTGAGTTAAGTAAAGGGAAAATAAAGTGGAAAATGAAAAAGGTAGATAAATGAAGAAAAAATAAAGTAAGAAAGAGTAAAGTAGGTGTGCAGAAATGTGTTGATTTTTACTAAAAAAGAAAAATGACTTTATTACTATAAAACGTACCAAAATGACAAAATAACTCTATTACTATGAAACGGAGGGAGTATATTGGATGGGAGTGAAAACTAGTTATGACCAAATATCAAAGTCTTATTTCGTCACTATGACAATTGGGAGTAAAACTATGCACGATTGGAATTATATACGTCATTTCTTTATTTATTTATATTCAAAGGAAATTAAAAACTGTAAGTGGCAAACGCAAAATAGATTTTTATGTCAATTCCGCAGCACCTTCAAAATTAAATGCGCTAAACGATCCATTTTTTGTTCGCGTATCGCTTTTGAATCGACAAAATGGGAAATTACTTTATTTTTTGGGTCTTAAACGCTTGCTCTCAAAATCCAACGGAACCTCATCCAACGCCCTGCGATTCGCCTATTTCTTCATAGGTAATTAATGGTGTTTAATTACTTTATTGTTTGGTGTATCAATTTTGTTTTTCTCTTTTCCCTAGTTAATTGCCCATATAAAAATTTAGTCTGTGTATAAAAATTTGGATGAGATGTTCTTGTGTGTAATTTTATCCAATTATTGTGCATTTGTTATTTCTCCATAAAATGATGCGAATGTTGCATACCTAATTTATTTTCCTTGATGTTGAACTTATGGAATTGGTAGTCATTTGTATTATACAAGTATGATGCCAGCATTTTAACCTGTTATCTGATTTATGGAGTCAGGATTTTTGTTATGTAGAGTTGCATTATAGACGAACTCGATATGTGTTTGATGGGGCAGTGAGATACAAGAGAGGGATATTGAAGTTGGTCGGAACCTTGGCAAATTAAACAGCAACATGACAAATCAGTTGAATAAACAGGGAGGAGTGCCAAAACCTACGGAGACATCTATTCACTGCTTCTCGATCTATCTTACCTGAAAACCCTACCATCGATGCAGCCAACAAGGTCTATTGGGCATAATATGGAGCTGGTGGTTTAGAGTTATTCAGCGTGTACCACGCGAGTTTTGGCCCTAGGGGAGTGCTTAGGAATGACATAAGGCACTGGAGTATGTATCACTAATATGTTCCTATTACTTTTACTACCAAGATGATTGAAATCCTTGAAGACTTGAGATCGAAGATGATCTTTAAAAGGGGAAACATGTAAATAGCATAAAAGGTAGGACTTGAATTTTGTTCTGCTCTAGCTGGAAGCTGGAATAATTTTGTCTTCTTAGTGATCTACTGTAGTTTGCATTTCTTAGACAATCTTGTTTGAAAACATAGTGCTAGTGCATGTGCCTGTGCCTGGACAATCATGCCACTACTTTGAACATGTTTGGCCATTCTATATCTCGAACGATGTTTGTGCTGAAAGTCGTTTCTTGCTCAAAAATCTACCCCTGGTTGTGCATAAAATCATGTTTGTATGCACACTGTTAGTCGTTTCTCCCGTAAACAAGTCACCAAATGCTGGCAGGTTCTCGGGCTCGATAAGATGTTACTCGAACTTGGCTCGTAAATAGAGCTCCTTCCATTACAACCTGAAAGTGATTGTATTTGAACTACTCCATTTGATTATGAACGTGGAGGAATAATATGCTACATACATTATATGAGCTTCTTCTTATGTGAACACCTCTTTCGTTTGACACACGTTTAGCATTATTCGTTTCGATTAATATATTTAGTTTGATTCTAATACATAAAAAAATATTTTTGAAAATTGTAATTTCACAAAATTCATAAAATCAATGTTGGATTTGCTCGTTTTCTCTCTAATTTCAAATAAATTAATAAAATAACAAATTGAGTTTTGATTTTTATGAATTTTGTAGAATTAAAATTTCAATAACATGTTTTAATGTAATAGAATCAAACTAAATATATAAATCGAAACGAACAACGCTAAACGTGTGTCAAACGAGAGAGGTGCTCATATAAAGTACTCCATCCGTTCCACAATAAGAGTCACATTTTGTCATTTTGATTCATCCCACAATAAAAGTCACATTTCATTTTTACCATAACTGGTGAGTAAGCTCAACATTTCACTAACTCACTTCACTCATATTTTATTATAAAAACCAATATAAAAAATGGATCTCATATTTCACAAACTTTTCCAATTCACTATTCTTTACATTTCTTAAAACCCGTGTCCACAATAAGAGTAACTTCTATTGTGGGGACGGAGGGAGTATATTTCATATCATTCTTCATGAATGAGTGTATACATGTATATTGACATTTGAAATTGTTTACATTTGAAAATTATTTTACTCACCTTTATGAGACTCTCGCTACCAAGGTTGAGCTTGAAAATGTTCATGAGCCTCTCGAGTCCAGCACTCAGGCTTGAAAATTCTGTCGAGCTCAGGTGGTCTAGTACTCTAGTTTATTAAACGATCGAATTCTTCACAACCTTTTTCAGATGCAACTTCAAATAGCTTGCTACTTTTATAGACTCAACATTTTTTAATTTATTTGATCATGGAATCCTTCAAACCGATCGCATGTATTACAAATCTAATTTATTAAAACAATCAAAACCCCTAAGTTACAGCAGTTATTGCAGCTAAAGATCTTTTTTCCTTTTGGAGAAGGGGGATATCATATCGCCTTTGATTAGAACAAAAGTAGCAATTTTATGTTCCAAACAAATCTAAGGGCATGTCAATAGGGAACTAAAGCACATTCATACCTTGAATGGGAAAATTTTTGTGCTCAATACCGACACTTTCACTAAAGGCCAAAATAGGGGGAAGAAATAACAAAATAGCAATCAGCACAGCACTTACACACGCACCCATTATCGTGCTCGTTTTCTATCAGACTTTGAAGGTTTCTGAGTCTTCGGCTTCACTTCTGCGGTGTAGCAGTCACCTGGTCCATCTGAGGTTCTTCTGGATATGTGGTGACCAGAAATTTCTTGTTGGATCCAACTTGGTTACAGATTTGTTTGAGCATGCTCCTACCTCTCATCCACTTCAGCATAATCTTCATGTGTGTTTTGCTGTTTAGACCACTGATACCAGCATCCTGCATTAAGGTGACTTATATGAAATTTTAATTTGATACAAGTGCATGTTAATTACTAAGGTATACAAGACACACAACATTATGTTTTGCTCATTTTGAATCTACTCGGCATAATAGAGTCAAGGGGAAGGCATTTCGTGCATAACCATAGCAGCCAAAGTCTGCAATGTTGTATTCATATTAGGTAAAAGATATCAATGTATTTCATGCTGATATAGTGACATGGCTGATATGCTCTCAATTCTCTTATCTGGACAACTTTCTTTTCTACCATTTCAAGTAGGTGGGCCAGTGAAGAGAAGATAGATCACAGTCTTTGTACACAGGCATTTTAATTTAACAATTAGTAATTGATTGATTATTCATAATAATCTCAAAATCAGTCAATGACTAAAGAACAATTAGTAACAATAATGAAGTTGAGAACAGCAACTTAACCAATATAAGTGCCAAGACAGGTAGCTGGGCAAAACATATTCAAGGTATCTAACCTCTTGAAATGATTATTTTTTACCAATAATTAGTAATTACTGAGATAAGAAGAGGAAAAGTTATCTTATTTGTTGGCGTGGGCTATGTTATTTGAAAGGAAGGGAGCACGAGACTGGTGTTTGACAAGCTAAACCTAATGGCAACTAAATTCAATTCTTCTTATAATTATCACTATACGAACTGGGTTGCCAATCGTTTTAATTGATTATCATGGTGATTTACTATGAGAACATTTAAGTGAGCTACCATAGATACTGAAATTTAATGATGATGATGATGATGATGAGTTGATGACAATAACATCTTGATCACATTAATTCAAGCCATCCAATTACTTTAGGCTGTCCAAATAGTGAAATTAACATCTTTACTGCAATCTCATGTACTTGATGACATAGAGCCTCCTGTGAAGGCAGATTTTAATTGACCTTATTTTAGTTCTAGAAAATTTCACAAGTATTATTCTACTTATTAAAAGAAAGGAGAAAAAACTTTAGATGAGAGAGATTTTTCTATAGCATGGTAAACTCTTAATAAGCATACCAGATCTGCCAAATGCCAAGCCTAAAAAACAATTCTTTATTTGGGAAAGAGCTCATACTGTAAACAGCTAAGTAAAAACTCATACTAAAAACCCACAAGACGTATGTGGTAGTGAAAGAAATAATGAAAAAGAACATAGTAAATTAGTAATTGAGGAGAATCCTACACAATAAGGTCCAAACACCCTTATCTTATAGTATCCCATCATTTCCCACAATACAAGAGTCGCCAAGAGGGAGGGCAAAATAATAGAAGGGTAGAAATTTATTTCAACAAGAAAAAGTGAGGAACAATCACAACTTTAATCTCGATAATCTTTCTTGTATAGCGCTGAAGCCATGTAAATGTTTCATATACTTGAATGTTTGCCATATTACAGATTGAATAGGTGTAAGTGAAACTAGAACTTAGGTTTTCTTCCGGAAGTACAACTTAACAAAGAAAACATATTCCAGTTCAGCTCAATCTTTTACATATTTGAGTGATGGCTGAAGCAGCACATGTCAAACCAAAAGCCTGAAGGGTGGGGATGTATACTCATTTGACATACCAAACCCTGAAGCAAAATTCTATGGACAATAGAGAATCCTTGTTAAATGTTTGATTCATTCCCAAAAAACAAGATCATCAGTAAATGTGGTTAAGACTCCAGAGTTGCATCACTGTTCTGAGGAAATAGTAGGGGACTAAGTCTAGATTCAATTCTTTAAATCTGCCAAATCTACAAATATTAGGAAATCAGCTCAGAACCATTTTTATTTTGGGCACCAATAGATGGTAGGTTTCAATCTTCACCCTCCACACACTCCCCACCACCAAAATCTAGCCATTTAAACCTCCTAATCGATACTTTATAATGCTACAGCGATCAACAAATTACTGATTCATAAATATATGAACATTAATCCGGATGCAATCAAACGCCAAATTAGAAGATGAGGAGCAGGAAAACAGCAGACCTTGACGTGATTCCACGCATTTCCGATGGTGAGAGCGCCATTAGCCTTGATGACGTCGTAGAGACCTTCAGCAATGTAGGCGGCCTCCTGAAATGGAACCCTAGGGTTTATCTTCCTCAAATTGGGGGCACGCTTCCGCGAGCTCGTGGAGAAATACCTCATCGCCGTCTGCATCGCCGCATTTCCGTTGCCGTTCCACATCCTTGATCAGTTTTCCAAATCACAACAAACAGATACTTCTGCTTTCTCCCTTAACACAATGAAATTAAAAACCCTGCATAAATCTTGAGTGGAGACTGTGATCTCCAAGATATGAACTCTGCAATGTCCAAATCAAAGCCCATTTTGTATTTCAATTTTTTGTAGGCCCATTTTCTCATTTTATATGGGTAATTCTAAACATAGCCCATTTTTGTTCTCTTCATACCCCTTTATTTTAAAAATAATACTGTAAGGGCGTGTTCTGTTTGTCATATAGAGGCCATTTAAATTATTTATTTGTGCATATCATGTGTTCTGTTTCGCATATACCATTAATGCACAGCCCTACAAATGGGCTTTGGCCCGTTGCTTTTTGGCCATATTATGCCGTTAGTGTATCGGGGTGGAGCACTACGATATGTATTAGGGTTTTAACTCCCAACCAATAATATAATTTGAAGTGTCTAAAATACCCCTTACTTTCTCCCAAAATGCGTAGAAAATTGGGGGAATTGTAAAATTCATTCCCAAACCACCACACACACTTTGAAGAAATCTGTGCAACTCTGCCGACACTACCACCGCAACGAACTGAGGTGGGTCTGTTCTTTGTTTTTTTTTTGTTTGCTATTTTTGAAATTTTCACAGTGCGTGAATCCTCTTACCGATTCATTTCAATCGAATTGATTAATTTTTTCGGAGTCTAAAAAACCCACGGAATCTGCCTTTCTAATCTGGGTCGTTCTGTGTTTAGTTGAGTAGATCGGTCCTAGGGTTTTCCACTGCAATGGGTAGTCAGTCCAACAACGAGGATATGGTGCCGCGTATGGGGAAAAAATATACCCCCCAAAGCCGAAGAAATTGCCTCCTAACAATTTATGTACATCATTAAGGGTAATAAGGGAAAACATATATTGTGGTATTTGATTTACGACAAATCAAACAAATGATATATCACTTGTGCTTCATATAGTGCAAACCAAACAGCTGTATCGAATAGCCCAACATCCAATTTGTGACTTTTTTATCTGGCTCACCCCTTATCTACTTCTGAAACTATTGGATAAACAGAACAAGCCCTAAAAATTATTTATAAATATTTGATACATCAGTCAAACACGAAAAAAAATAAAGAAATAAGAATGGTGACTATAATTTGTTCTTTACTTTATTCTCACTGTCTTGAAAATTTGATCACTTGCCAAATTCTTTAGTTCTCAATCCAAATCTAATTGATAAGATAAACTTTTTTATTTGATTAATTTTTTAGAATTTAGATCGCTATAATTTTGTAGAGACGTCATCTTTTTAGTTGGATTCAGTTGTTAGGAATAGCACAAGTCTAAGTCTCACCGTGAATGTATACTAGTGTTATCACCCGTGCTATGCACGGGACATAAGATTTTTAAATAATGAAGTTAAATTTTAAGATAAGAAAAATAAAAAAAAAGAGGATAAAGAGAATTAATAATATTTATGATTAAAAAATGTGTTAATTATAATAAGTATTCATAACATTATAAAGGGTTAAAAATATTATAAACAGTAACAAAAAGAGAAATGTAATATTTATGTTTGGCAAACGATTTTATGCAATATTAATTTATGATATGAGTGGAGTAAAATAAAATAAAACAAATGACAAACATGAGATACACGATTAATGATAAATAGTGGGTTAGTTAGAATAAGATATATAAATAAAAGAAAATACATGTGCAAATGAGGACATGAGACGAAAAAATCATATAATTTAAATAAATAAATAGTTCATTAATTTTAATCAACAAAACATAAGTATTCAAATAATAAATTCTATGCATGTGGAAATATATATTTACGTAATCTTATGTAGCATTAAACAAAATTTTTATAATCACATTTGCACACTTAAATATTTCTATCTATACGTTGACATAAAAAATTTATCAATCGTTTCCATATTATCCTCTTTATATACCCATAATGCAAATGGTAATAAAAATGATGAATAATTTGGAACACGGATATTATAATTAAAATATTAACAATAGTAACCTTAATGTCTTTAATCACAACGGTTGCGTACTAAAATATTTCAAATTAAATCACCCATGAGACAATAGTCAAAGGGAATTGACAGTGCGTAAAACTTGAATGACAATTTTGGATCAGAAGTTAAAGAAATTATAGGAATCAAAACTTTTTCACCAACGTTATGACCAACCAAAACTTTCGCCTCGAAAACATGATTACCAAAACGTGTGATTATCAACAGAGTTTCATTACACAACTCATTAGAATGATCAATGTTCCTTATCAACAAAACATGAAAACCAACCTTCAAAAGCTATGCATGATTAGGAATACCAAACGACTTCAAATTATTCAACAAAATAATTAGAGATTGTATCAAACTTGGATATACTATCAGAGCTCAATCAAATAAACACGAACATCATATTTATCCAAAAAGATTATAAACTAATTAACTTCATCAAACTACATCTAAGTAGGAGTTCAATTAATGTTAAATAAAACTCCATTTGTAATTTAGACTAAAGATAATACTAAAATGAGATTTTACAAATTTGTAAGAATAAAAATTAAACACAAAAAGTTGATTTTTTTAAAATATTTTCTTAATTAATTACATCTTAGCTGACTACTTATTTTCTTATGTTTAATTTCAGACCATGGAATAACTTGATATGCATGACCAAAGATATAAGTAAGATTCTTAAAAACATTATATAATCTAATAAATTAAATCAAAGTTAATGAAAAAGTATTTAATTTAAAATATATATATTTACAAAGCCCAATACATAAAAATTTTAAAATACATAATAATAGAACCCAACACCCAAACTAAAACTCTATTCAAATAAAAATTTACAATTACAAATTATTTAAATCTAAAATCCTCCATTAGATCCAACCCACTAAACCCACTTTATACCTAAAAAGGCTAAACTAAAGCCCAAATAATGAATACAAAATATAATAAAAATATAGAAAAGAAGAACTCAAAGCAATGTGAAGATTTTAAAAAAATGTACTACTCCTTAATGAATGTATTATCTATATACAATTTTAATTAATGATCCAAGTGGAGTAAAAACAATAAAATTAATGACAAAAAGAATATGTGTAACTAAGGATCAAAGAATATAAGTTAATTAGAATAAATATACAAATAAAGAAAATATGTGTGAGTAAAGATCAAAGAGTAGAAATTGGAATAAGAAACGTACAATAACAGTATACTCATATTAGATAATTCAAAAAATATATTAATTAATTAACTATAAATTTTAAAATAAATATTAACTAAAACACTTTAAAATATATAATACATATAGAGCAATTACACTTCAATGACATACTACAACTTCGTATAAAGATAGTAGTATTATTTTAATATTCAGTTAAACTCATGAATAATTAAAACTTTCGGTCATTCAATTGAATTGAATATAAAAAATGTCTTTATTTTTATGAGGATGAAATATTAAATATTTTAATTAAATAAATATAGCATGAAAATTAAATTATATATTTGTGTTCCCATTTAGTTTATAGATTAATTCAGTGAAGAAATTATTACAATGATGAATAAAATTTTAATTTTAACCCAAATAGAAGATAAATTAAACTCTTTAGCACAATTCTAATTTTAACTCAAATAAAAGGCAAAATAACAATACATAAACTTAATTACAAAGATGAATTTAAATTAAAAATATTTATACAAAGTCCAATAAATTAATAGTTCAAAATTAAAACCTAATTTGTAAAACATAAATATAATGATATATACGTAACACCCAATTTAAAACTATATTTTCATAAATTTTTTCAAAATCATAAAATCCAATAAAAATAAAGCCTAAATAATACATTCCTTAGACTAAAATTTTAACACAAATAAACCTAAAAAACATTATACTCCAGGCAAAACCTAATTAATTGGTGAGGAGGCCCAATTTATACTCCCTGCTGTACGCGACTACTCCTTCACTCTCATTCTTTTTGTTTCTTTTTTTTATTAAAACTTCCCCAAATCAAAACCCTATTCTAGGAAATCAGCGACGCCTCTTCTTCTTCTTCGCTCACCCTCTCTTCTCTCTCAGCGAGTCGCCGTTCGCCTGGCTCGCCGGAGATTCACCAGCTCCGTTCCCCTCCATTTCCTCCGATCCTTCTTTCTCTCTTTCACAAAACCAAATTTCCCAGTCGAGCCCTCGATTGAGAGGGGACAACAGCAGCGACTTCTCTCTCAAATTCGCCCGCCGTCGTTCCTCGCTTCCCCGGTGAGTTCGCCGAAGTCGGCTTCTCCTATCTCTGTTGATTTCTCCGTCTTTAATTTTTTGGCCTGAACTCCCCAGATCGGAGAGCTGAGGCAACGCTCGTCGAGGTCGTAGATTTTGACGCAGTAGTCTTTGCCGCCTGAGACGGCGACGACGACGGTTTTGATGGTGGAGAGGTGGGAGGGGAAGGAGAAGAGTGGGGTTAGGGTTAGTGAACGGTTCAGTTTGTAGCCCCAAATGAAACGCTCGTATGACCCTGCCACCAAACTCATATTTGGAGAAAATCAGTTGAGAGAGAGAGAAAGAATGAGGGTCAGGGTTAGTGAAGTTAAGTTTATAAATGTCTTAAACTTCTCATAGAAGCCATTTTTTTCTACATCTCATTGGGCCAATTTTTATCCAATAATATTTACTATTTTTTTGCCCAATAGATAGTTTTCCCGCTTAAATGTGTGCCACATAGACTCCCAAAAACTGTCCCTTTAGATAATGATAGATTAGCACTATTTTCAAAAAAAGTCTCACCATGAATGTAATCATGATTCGATTGACGTGATAAATCAGTTGTTTATTACTAAAAGTAAATATGTACTATGTATTTATCAATTGAAGGATAAGAGTTCGATTCATTGTGTATACAAAATACAGAGTACTATTAAAGACAGATATAATCATAGAAATAAGCTATTTTTATGGGATATTATTAATTTCGTTGGTAGTAATAAAGATTAAATAAATAAGAGTAAATACATTTATCATAAAGCTTTCCTCATTTCACCTCTCAACTTTTTTTCTACCAAATATATATTTTATTCTTAGCATTGCAACTTTTTTATCTTTGAGATATTGACCCCTAATATCACGAAATTTGTAAAAAATGTTTTTTTCCAAAACTTTCAACTTGGAAATAATATTACGAATTTTATCTGTGGTTGGTATTTTTCACCGGCAATGGATTCGGCTACATTAAATTGACATGGATGCTGAGTATGCATACATGCATTAAATTTTATTTCAAGTACGCGTTGAGATTTTAGTTTCCATACATAATTTGGACTTATCAAGAGCCAAAACCATAGCTCTCAACAAAATGGAAAAAAAATTCTTTGCACATCAAAATCCTTTAAAGTTGTCGTGTATGCAATTAGTTAACTGTCGCAAAAACCCAATAGATACTAGTGGAGTAGTAGTATATTAGGAAGATTTGAGGTAATCACGTTTGTCATTTCTAGTAAAGGAAAATCAAAGTATGGAAACAAGAATGGTGGTGGGGGTCTTGTTCTTCAACTAACAAGTGCTCCCCTGGTTTAAGCCAAAAACACTACATTAGTGCAGAGCAAATCAAATCATACATGCTCTAAACGAAACCAACTATGAGACCTGCTGCACGTTGTCGTTTGCCAACGATAAGATATTTTTATGTCTGAATATTTGATCATCTACTTAGTTACATATGCTGCACTCATTCAGGATAAACCTACTCTTTCTACCACAAATTCTCCCAAACCTGTTGCACCTAACCCAAATTCAATGAAACAAAACAAATTTAATTTGTGCTCGAGCAAAATCAGAGGAAACAGAGCTCGTCACCACAGACGAAAGCATAATTTCCTGAATCACATTAGTTATTATAAAAGTCGCACACTCATCCATAGCTCATGGCATTACTAGTTAGTAGTTAGACTATTTGTGTATTCGAATCTATTACCAGCATGGGCGAAATCAACACATGAACTATCTTTTTTCCAATATTCTGAACTGCAGCAGCTGTAGAATACACTTAGTTCTACCATCTGAATCTCAGATGGGAAGTCCGGTTAAAAGTCCTACCATACTACCATAGCAAAGCTAAGGTACTCTCAGCAATGCCGTTGTATAGAATATGGTATAGTATGTCACAACAGTGCTATCATATCTAGGATTATCTTTTCAGACATCTTTTTCACATAACTCATAAGATAGTTAGGGGTGTGAGATTGAATCATTGGAGTGTAAAATTAACGCAAATAAGTTTTACAAAAGCTAATGCTAGATTCAGCTACATGTGTACACAAAGGACTAAACTAAAATTCACTGGTCTTCATTATGCCCTGCCCTGCACAGCCGAGATGGACAACCAGGTTATTCATTTTCTATTTTTTGGCTAAACTCGTCAGCAGTTATATAACCACGTTCATCTTTCACAACATAATGAAAGCAATAACAGTGCTTTAACCACTTTCCTACGACATAGTACTAATCATAAGTAGTACTAGAAACTATTACCACAACCTTTGTCCATTGTTCTGCAAGTGGCTGCAGATGCATATAACTAGTAGTAGTATATTTTACTGGAGTACAAAACTTGAAGGGAAACAAATTCTACTTACAATTACTGTCTGAAACCAGTTGCCCATCTCTGCCACCCAAAATGAAATAAAAGACTACCACCAACAAGAATCTACCAATGGTACTCCAGTTGTTATTCCTGCAGCACAATTAGATGCATAGTGAAATACCATTATATTTTCTTTACCAACATATGGCAGAGTATAGATAGATGCATAGTAAAATACCCTTCAAAAACTTGTAGTACTATGAATTTCTACTAGAGAATTAGCACCAAGCCATTATTTCCCCCAAAATCAACACTCAGACCTAGACCACTATCTCCAAACCCCAAGGCAACAAACAAGAAACTGATGGTGTCTCAAGAATATATACCTATACGAGAGAAACTAGAATAATCAAGCCCAAGAATTGTCAAAGGCGGCAGAGGTGATCGCCTGCGAGAACTCCTGAAAATTGATCCTGCCGTCGCCGTCGGTGTCAGCCTCCCTGATCATCCCAGTGAGCTCCTCCGCAGTCAGGGCGTGGCCGAGCTTGGCCATGGAGTGCGCCAGCTCCGCCGCCGTGATGTACCCGTTCCCGTCCCGATCAAACATCTCGAAGAGGTGCCTGAGCTGCTCCTCCGTGTAAGGCGACTTCGCCGGCAGGAGCTCCGGCGCCACCAGCGACACGAACTCCGAGAACTCTATCAATCCGTTGTTGTTCGTGTCGGCCTTATGGATCAGCGCGTCGATCTGATCGGGGCTCGGCTTCAAACCGAGCGACCGCAGCAGCGAGCCGAGCTCGAGCTCCGTCAGGCTACCATCATTGTTCCGGTCGAATGAGCGGAATATCTCCCGCAGCTCCGCCAACTGCTCGTCGTCCAATTTCACGGCCGGAGCTTTACAGTTCATCTCAATTTTCCCTCCAAAATCAAATAAGGTAAAAAAAACAAAAGAATGAAAAAAAACTGTAGGATATGATAGATTGAAGAGACGAATTAGGGTTGGAAAAGAATCGGTGAGCGCTGCTGCTTAGATTGCTGATCTCCACAATTCATGCAGATTGGACGTATCTAAATTTTTTTGATTGAGCAGATGATCCAACAAATTGCCAACACCCTATGATCTTCCACAACAGATATCTATTTTTTTTTATTTTATCGTTTCTGTTAAGGATCCACCACATTCGAGGGGTAAGACAGAATTGCTGGTAGAAGAAATTAACAATGAAGCTGATGAATCGGATCTAAATTCAACGCCTTTTTTGTTTTTTTGTGGAGGGGTTATGGAAAAGAAAATTTACAAATGCCTATTAATCGGTTAAGGTAGACCTAAGACCTATATATAGTCATGTTTGCAAATCAATGTAATTATAAGACTAATTTAATTTGCTTATTTCAGTAAATCTTCTCCTCTCACTTATTTTTGAGACACTCTCTCCTCATATTATTCACGCTAACTTAATTAGGTGTAAAAATATCCATAAATCTGCAAGTAATACTCCTTGTAATGTTCCCAAAATTTAATGATTCGGCTCTATAATTCCGTGGCGTGATTTATCAATCGCAATAAGAGAAAAAAAGGAAAGAATATTTATGTGATTATTATGTTAATTGGCTTGGCTGGTGCTAAGAGCATCATTAACGCATACGGGCCGGACCACACTTGGGTCCCGGCCCGCGGCCTGCACGTTGGAGGAGGGAAGGGACAGGGCGGGGCCGCGCCCGGAGCCGAGACAGCAGCCTGAGGCCGGTCCTGGTTGCGGTCTGGCCCGACATTATACGCTCCCGGGCAATTCATTCTTTTTAAAAGAAAATGAATTTTTTTGAGTTTTTGTATTTGAACCTTCATATTGGTTGTATTTTCGAGTTGATGAGAGAAGTAATTGACGGAAATGGAAGCAGAGAAAGAAACGAAAAACAGAGGAGGGGGAAGAAGAGAAAGGAGAAAGGAGAAAGGAGGGGAAGAATATTAATTATTTGAAAATTTTACACATACTAATGCGTGCAACCTGAAACATATAACTTGTGAAATTGTCTTTTCCTAAAAATGCATAGTTTTCAATGGCAACTTGAAAATTACTTGGACAATGTATAGTTTGCTAATATAGAGTTGTTACTACTATAAAAACCTTAGAGAGTAAATAAACCAGCTTAAATCTCAATGGTGATTGTGAAATGGCCGACCTAGATTTTTTCACATTTTGTCCTTTTGGGCGCTCTCTCTTTTATGTTGGTATTAAAACTGAAGAACAATTATTATTGGAGGAGTATTTATTTTCCTGCTTTTCCTACTGATTAGCTATGTATTTGAACTAGTAATGGGAATTTGCGACAGGCGGCGAATAAAAGAAGTTCAAGTCCGGTCGCATTATTAACATAGTTCACGTTTAGTTAAGTAATTAGTCTAGTTCAATCTTTTAAGAGCTCGTTCAATTTAAAAGATTATATTTCATGATTAAATATGTAATACTATATTAGTCTGTGATATTAAATTCTACAAATTAATCCTAGATGAATAATCATATGATAATGTGTCATAGCTAGCCACCCATCCAATTATAATAATTTCACAACACAACCATAGATGGATAATTATAATTAAAATAACTTCACAACGTAATCTTAAATGAATGATCTTATGCTGATGAGTCAAAGTAAAAATGACAACTAATACTTATTAATTAGTAAATCAATTAACGTGTTAGTACAATGAATAGTTTGAAGTAATTGTCATTAAAGATTCTTTAGACAAGACAAAATCTCCCTAATTTAGGCATAGATTAATCACCCAAAATCTTTTTTCTTTGAATAAGGAAATTTCCCATCTCTCCTCTTATAAAACCAGAAATAACAAAAACATTTATACCACCAATCCTCAATTAAAAAAAAATCCCTCTATTCAAAGTTAAAGCAAAGCAATGGGGAGGGAAAAGTTGAAGATGGAACTGATCGAGAATGAGAAAGCACGAAACACAACCTTCAAAAAAAAGAAAAGAAGGCCTAATCCGCAAACTCGCCGAATTCACGACCCTCTGCGACGTGAACGCTTGCATGATCATCTACGGCCCCAACCAAACCCGCCCTGAGCTCTGGCCGCCTGATACGGACCCCGTACAAGAGCCACAACGGCCGGGGATAGAGATAGCACTTGAGGCCGCGGCATCGATGGAGAAGGACATGCAGCCATCGATCGCGACGACCAAAGGAAGGAGAAAACCGACGCCCGCCAGAGTTGTTCGGAGATTACGTTCCAAAGTAGTTTTAGGAGTATTACTTTCCTTTTATTTATTTCTTATTTTTGGATATTAATTATTTTTATTATTTAATTATATTAAAGAGTCGAGCGTAATTATAAGCTCCGTTTCGGGTTTTCTTTGTTGGTTCTTTCCCGAGATGAACTAGGATTAGGAGTCGAACCAACCCTAGGGTCCTTAGTCTATAAATAGGGCTATGTTCATTGACACACTTAGATTTTACATGGTTTTAGAGGGTGGTTTGGTATAAATTTGATCATATTTCGTCTATTATTAGGCGTATTTATATCTACTTCTCTATTATGTTGGTATGTTGACCATTTTGTTAAGAATGTGTAGAAAAAAGGTGCAAAATAGGTGGATGTGCAGCAGTCTTGGTTTGAGACAATTTTACTGGAGATTTTGAAGTCCAATCAACCCTCAATGCACATCATTCTCTTCGTCTTCGAAAGAGCTTCGCGTGGGTATCTTAAACGCCTCAATCGGAGCCCCGTAGAAGAAGTTATGGTCGTTTTACGAACACTGCGCTGTCCAGAAAATCACCCGGCCGGGTGGAATTATTACCCTGTAAATTCACCCGGCCGGGTGTCGCAAATTGAGCAGAAACTGGTCGAAAATCATCACCCGGCCGGGTGAATTTTACCCTTTATAATTCCACCCGGCCGGGTACGTTATTTTGGCGTATTTTTATGCCAAAAACGCGATTTTTGATGGGGATTAAGAGGAGAAGAAGCCTAGGGTTCATTCTATTCCACACCTACCGCCCTTACACACACAAATACCCTCAAGAACACTTTGGAGAGAGAGATTTAAAGATTGAAGAGTCCACATCGAAAGATTGAAGCTTCACTCCATAGATCGATCTTACAGGAGTATTTAGTATCTTTATTTTATGTTTTTGATGGATTACTTTGTGTTGAACATGGCTTCCTTTATGAACATGAGTAGCTAAACTTTTCTTGTAGAATTCTTGGTGATGATGCACTAATTTCATAGTTTTTATCCGATTGATTTTGTTCTTGCCTTGCTCTTGTAGTTATTTGATTGTTCTTGAGTTTATTCCTTTCAATTGCTTGATCACCACTTGATTGTGTAGGATTAATTAGATTAATCGGGAGATGAAATAATTAATCCGGAAATAAGAATAATTCACACCTTAATACAATATAACTCGGGAGAGTTGAGGTTTTGAGTGAGGTCATTGACCTAATCGAGCTTTTGGGAGTTAGGAGTTTAGGATTAGAAGGGGACTTCGATCCTAGCACCTAATCTACAGGTTTTTCACCTCGGGAGGGGGTTTAATCTATAATTGTGGTCGGCTTAGTAACTCTAGAGACACCAAAAGGTAAGGCAAATCGATTGGATAAGAGCTTAGAATTGTGCATCGGATCCTTGAGTTCTGTAATTTTCTCCATATTATCTTTTCTCACCGTGTCTCCGTGTTCTTAGTTATTATTTGCTTATTATATGCTTTTATTAGTTGTTAGAACAAACCAAACGCTTCTTGATTGTCTAGATAATAGTTAATCTTTGTTCGTGGTAGTTAAGTTGATACGAAATTGTCTCTGTGGGATACGATACTCTTGCTTACTAATTGCTACACTAGCCCCGTACACTTGCGGGTATCACTTGTGTAAAAATAAGTTGAGTCAAGTTTTTGGCGCCGTTGCCGGGGACAATTGTGTGTCATTATAGCTTAATATCGTGATAATAATTGCGATTACTAGTCTAGATTTTACTTGCTTTATTTTTACTTTTTATTTTGAGTGCTCTAATAGATGTGTTTCCTTGTTCAGGTTGTATGCACACGCGTTCTAAAGGTCCACCTTTAGAGCCTATCGATCCCGAGATCGAAGCAACCAACAGAAGGAGGAACGCACAGAGAAGGTTAAACCAAAGGAATCGGGTTTCTTCACCCGCTCATAGGCGACTACCTTCTCCTATTCAGAGAACTCCATCACCCACTCCATCTCCACCTCCATCACCTATCCAGTACGAGCCTCATTCTCCAATTCTAATGGATAATGGGGAGGAGAACAACAATGAGGATCCTGTCATTCGTGCACTCCGTCTGCAGTTGGCTGATATGCAGAGGCAATTGGATGAGCAGAACGTGAGGCCAGTGCCCGTACAGAATCAGTTTGCCTACAGACAGGTCACTAATCCCCCTGTCAACAATGCGGGGATAGCGGCCAACAGTTTCGAATTGAGGTCGGGGTTGATAGACAGGGCAGAAGCAAATGCATTTGGTGGGACAGGCTCAGAAGATGCCAACAAGCACCTCACCAAGTTTATACAGATCAGCAATACAGTGAAGGCGAACGGGGTCACAGATGAGCAAGTTCGCCTCAGATTATTCCCATTCTCTTTGAAGGATGATGCAAAGGACTGGTATGACAGCATGGGTCCTAACTCTGTGCCCACATGGGATGCAATGGTGGAGCTGTTCTTGGAGAAATACTATCCACCTAGCGAGGCACTCAAACGCCAAGCTGAGGTCATTCAATACAAGATGCACCCTCAGGAGAATATCATGGAGGCGTGGAAAAGGTTCAAGCAGCTGATGAGAAGATGCCCCATTCACGGGCTAACTCCGGGACAACAGATCTTAACCTTCTACAGGGGAGGCACGCTGGAAGCAATGCGTGAACTAAACATGAGCGCCGGAGGATCTCTCTTGAAATTGGGGGAAGCAGAAGCACTTGAAGTGATTGAGAGGGTGGCTTCAAATGATGATGGATGGAGAAACGACAGAGGCAGATCTTATAGGGTGGCATCCACCTCCGATAATGATAGGATGGATGCAATATCCAAGCAGCTGGAATTCATAACTGACAAGCTTGGGTATATGGGAACGAGTCAGGTTGGGACTGAGATGCAACAAGGAGTCGAAGATGTGAACTACGTTCATCAAGGTGACAACAACAGAAATTTCAACAATTACCGCCCCAACCAAGGAGGAGGCAATTACAACCACTATGGGAACAAGGTGCATCCCAACTTGTCCTACGGGAACCCGAATAATGCCCTGCAACCACCACCCGGATTCCAGGTATCAGATGGACAAATCAAAGAACCGAAGAATGATGAGTTAAAAGATGTGTTAATGGCTTTTATGAAACAAACGGGAGAGTGCATGAAAGACTCCAACAAAAGGCTAGTGCAGGTTGAAGCTAATGTGAATGACTTGAATATTCACATGAAGAGCATCGATAACCAGATAAGCCAGATTTCACAGGCTGTGGGTATTCAGCATCAACCAGACCAATTTCCTTCACAAACGGTTGTAAATCCTAAAGACTGTAAGGATTGCAAGGCCATTAATCTGAGAAGTGGAAAGAGTTATGAAGGCCCAACCATGCCTGCAGAGAAGGAGAAAATCTCTCAAGATGAGACAGTGGAAGAAGAAGAACCAGTGGAAGAGGTGTCACCTCCCAAGGCAAGCACCGTGATACCTGCACCCCCTGCTGAGGTTAAGATTCCTTTTCCACAACGCGTGCAGAAGAAGAAACTAGATGATGACTTCTCTCGGTTTCTTGACATATTTAGAAAAGTGAACATCAACATCTCATTGGTAGAGGCGTTACAGCAAATGCCTACATATGCAAAGTTTCTAAAAGATGTGCTCTCCAAGAAGAAGAAGTGGACTGACTATGAGACGGTGAACATATCTGAAAACTGTAGTGCCATAATTCAGAAAAAGCTACCGGCCAAGCTTAAAGATCCTGGGAGTTTCAACATCTCATGCGTCATTGGAAATGACAGACAGACAAAGGCACTTTGTGATCTGGGGGCGAGCATAAATTTGATGCCATTATCGTTTTTCAGAAAGATGAAGATCGGCACTCTCAAGCCGACAACAATCACGCTACAAATGGCAGATAGAACCATCACCTCTCCTAAAGGAATTGTTGAGGACGTTCTTGTGATGGTACACGACTTCATATTTCCCGTCGATTTTGTAGTGTTGGATATGGAAGAAGACGTGAATGTACCGCTTATCCTTGGGCGCCCATTCCTTGCAACGGGAAAAGCATTGATAGATGTAGCAAAGGGAGAGGTCACTCTTCATATGGGCAACAAACGTCACATCATATCTATCTACAATGCTATGAAGAGTCGTGAGGAAGAAAAACTTGTTATGAAGAAGGAGTGCAAAGCTGTGCACGTTTTAGAGGTCCAAAAGGCACAAGAAATTGAGTCCACATATGGGGATTTTTCTTTACCGCAATGGATGTTTGGTTCATGTGGTGGATCAATTTTTAAAGAAGAGACTACATCAAATCCTAAAGTGAAGGTGAAGAAAACAAAAGCTGAAAATTCACCCAAAGTGGAAGCCAAAATTTCTGATGGAGCTCTGAAAAATACTTGGTGGAAGAAGAGATTGGCTAGATCATATGCTTCCAATATTGACAGAAAGTCTAACACCACCAGTTATGGCGTGACATGATGCAGCTCATGGAGGACGTCGAGCCGACGACGATAACCAAAGGCACTATAGGGGAGGTAACCCCTAGTAGGTAACTTTTAATTTTATCGTTTCAGTTTGTTTTTGGTGTGTTTTGTGTTGCTTGCATATCGTGTAAGTCTCCCTTCTCCACCAACTTTTCAAACTTATTCTTTGCATAGCTTTGAATAAGTTTGGGGGATGATATGGTGGATAGGGACACTAATGAGGTACTTATTTTATTGTTTTATAGAAAATTCACCCGGCCGGGTGATGATTTTCGACCAGTTTCTGCTCAATTTGCGACACCCGGCCGGGTGAATTTACAGGGTAATAAGTACCTCATTAGTGTCCCTATCCACCATATCATGTTCATAAACTTTATCATCAATGAAAATTACGCTATTCTGCCCACAAAAAGAACGAACATATTTCTAACCCTAGTTTGCCGCTGCCCGACGGAGAACATCCGCGCACAGCCTCAACTAGAACCGCCGCCGATCCTGTTGCAGGACGCCGGAAGTGACTTTGATCGCCGAGCAAGCCAGCCGCCGATCGCCGTTAAGGACCAAGACCTTAACACCGTCCCACAACCCGGACCAAGTCTGCTGCATCATCGACCTTTATAAGTAGAAAAACACCGCCGCCGCCGGAACCAAGTCCTTCGGCGTGGTCGACTTGAAGCAGATCGAGGAGGAGCTCGACAAACTGCAGCGGAAGAATCTAGAAGCCAAATACCCGACCCGCCCGGATCTGCTCAATGCCATGAGCGAGGCCCAACTCCGCCAGCTTCACGCCTTCCTCACCCCCAAGGCCAACTTCGTCAGATCTAGAATCGAACAGCTGAGGATGAAGCGACAGTTCTCCTTCTCTGCGTCATACATCCATGGTGATGGCTGCTGGATCTTCCAATGCTGCTAATATCCAACTCAAGCGCAAACTTTTTTACGAGTCCGCCACCGAATTTTATCCGCAGTACATAATGCCGCCGCCGATGCAGCGTCCTTACTTGCTGCAGTATTTGGCCAATCAAGAGGAATTGGAATTGATGATGAGAAATCAGGATGAAGATCTCACCACCAACAGGATGTTCTCTTGCTAGGGTTTCGCTTTTTATCCTCTTCAATTTGGATTAGGGTTTAGATTTTCTTACACGATTTGATATTTTGTTACATTATTGGTCTGGACTCCGAAGTAGTACTGTACTTAATGGAGTACTAGTATTTATTTCTCTCTCCATCCATAAAAAAACACCAATTATAAAGTCTACTTCTTTTTTTAAATAATTAATAATAATGTCCTATTTACCTCCGTAACAGACCAATAGTGACTCGATCAAATCACGATAATCTCTCAATTCCGTTGTAAGCAATGGCAGCCGTGCAACCTTCCAACACAAGAACCAACTTTTTTTTATGTGTCCGACATTCTATTTTCTAGATCCGTCATTGCCTATAACTCCACTCATTAGGATTGATAATATATAATCAGCACACTTGCAAAAGGTGCATTATAAAAGAAGAGTATTAACTTTGTTCAAATGATATAATGCATAACACCCCTTATTTTGAATTATATATGGAACAAGAACTAAAAAAATCAAGGACAAAATATTAATTTCGATTGGGAAATTATATAAATAAACTCAGCAAACTGTCTCCATCAATCTCTATTGACATTGAATTATTGAATTTTTTGGGGGGTAAGTATGTTTGATAAAACTCAACAACTCAATTTAGCTGATTCTAGCTCAATAAAAATTTGTTTTTATAATTGTGAATATCCTCTATAATATAATTCAATGCTTGCTGTAACTTGTAACAGTAGATGTGTGTATTTATTTTCCTGTGCCTAGTTTAACAAATTTAATCTACATTGAGCCTATTTAAGTTGACGAACTAAAAGGGTTTGTTAGCCTAAAAACTATTTGGTCGATCGAAGTTGGATTTCATGGGTTCTTTTAATTTTAACTAACCAAGAAGAGCTCTTGATCTAAGAAAACATTGTGCCATTTTGAATTGTTAACAATATGAAATGCTAAACCAACTAATAAATTTTTGAAATTCGATCTAAGATTGATTTTACCAAAGTGCATAAAGTGACTGATTAGTGCACATTACAAATATGGCTAATAAAGTTAACTTGTCTTTTAAACTTGGAACATTGATTCCTAAAATCATGAACTATGGCTAAATTTTAGTATTTCATACAAATTTTAAAATTATTCTAAAATATCACAAACTTTACTTTTTATATATTATTTTCCAACCTGATCTAAATAAAATATTTTTGGCAAAAACTTGTTCTATGTAGATAACTGTAAAACGTTTATGATATCTTAGACTAAATTTAAAATTGATGAGAAACACCAAAATTTGGCTAAAATTTATAATTTTAGAAATCAATAATCCTTCAAACTTTATATTAGAAAAGATAACTATAATGATGAGCATTGACAATCCATTTTGCAACTTAAATAAACCAAGGCAAAGGAAAACTTCACAAAGCAAATAAGTCTCCTAGTAATTCTTATGGGAGATCGTTTAACCTCATATTAATTTATTTAACTTAGTAGATCACTTAATCAGATTTTTCAATAGATAGTCGTATACAACTTTTAAATGATCAAGTTGTATCATATTAGTATAATGACAATCAATTCTTAGTATAATGTTCGAAAACATAAAACTATTAAAACATTTGATTAAGTAATCTAATAAGTTAATATACGAGATCAAACGATCATCCATACTGAGCATAGTACCTATTGTGCTCTTGTGATGTTTATCCTTTGAATCTTGAATTTCATATTGTTCCTTTGAGTTGGAACTTTTTCCGATACACCAATTATGTGCTAGTACCTGTTTTCAATAAACATTCACTCTATTATAAATTTTTTTTACAATATATGCCCTTAGATTTTAAACACTATACCGGTTATGTAAATTGATTATATTACTAAATACATCATTTTTTATTAAATTTCATTTTATTTATTTTTAAAGATGTCACTATTTTCTCCCATTTATAAACTATATGAATTATGAAAATCCAAAATTTTGGGTGGATCCAAATTTTGAGATGAAAGTCAAATTCTATCAACCAAATCTTTGTAAATTGAAGTGATAGCACATTAGAGAGGGAAATCTTTTTAAAATTTTATTACTTTTGGAAATCTACTTGATTTACTAGGTTTTATTTTTTTTTCTTTCTAAAAAGATGTCAAAAAGAGATCAATAACTTATTGGATGGAAAAAAACGTTTTATTAACAGAGTTATGCTTCATCGCCTTATTATTTTACTATGTTCATTATACGGAATATGTTTGAATAAACAATAAGCCTGATTTTTGTAATTAAAAATTAAAGATAGATTAAAACAGAAATATCTAGAAATAAATACAATATATAGAAAAATGTAGAGAATTCTAGAAGAGAGAAGAAAAAAAAATAAAACGAGAACTCTAGAACAAATACACAGTCTATATATTGAGTTTTACAATGCAAAATCTCCCTAATTTAGGTAGTACTCATCCAAAATCTTTGAATAAGAAAATTCCCTCTCTTTCCCTATACTTATAATATCATACTTATGTCAATAACCTTTAAAAAGGTGACCGATTTAGCTAGAGTAAAAGTTTTCATTGTTAATTTAGTTCTAAATATACTTCTTTTCCTATAACTTTTATACTGATAATTTTTATTGTTCCAGATAAATTTCTCATTCCTTTAAGTTGATAAATGGATCTTAAAATCAACTTCAAAGAACGGATGGAATTGCAAATAAAATTTGGAAGCTAAACACATGCTTGATGAGAAGACAGTGCAAGAGATCGCAACCCTTCATACTTGTACATTTTATATTTATGATGTTTTGTTTCTGTTAAACTAAGGTGGTAGCAAAGTAAAGAAATGTCACGACCTGAGGTTGTACCAAAGTAAAGAAATTGATAGCGGAGAGGATTACATCATGTTCAGGGAAAAGGTTGTTTTTTTTAATAAATTAAATATGTATAAAAAAGGTGTTATGAGCTTGACATGGTTGAAGATTTGAAGTATTTAGTGCTTAGTTTGTTTATGTCTTATCAATCCAATATTTCTCTCTTTTATTGCCAGAATCTCCAAATTTTTTTAAATGCAAACAACTTCGTTGGAATATACATTTGCTTTAATATGATGTGCATTGTTTGAAAATCGAAACAATTTTAATGGCTTCTCTAAGTTGCATTTAAATATGCTTTTAATTTGTGTGTCTAAGTTGCACCTAGATACGTTTTTTAATTGTGTCTTAAAGTTGCACTTTGGGACACTTTTCATTTGTGTCTCTAAATTTCACTTCGGAACACTTTTTAATAGTGCCGCTAAGTTGCACACCACAAATAAGGACGCCTTTTAAATCGTTGGTGATATACTTAAT
Organism: Salvia splendens; assembly: GCF_004379255.2. NCBI lineage: Eukaryota > Viridiplantae > Streptophyta > Magnoliopsida > Lamiales > Lamiaceae > Salvia > Salvia splendens. The sequence goes on from NC_056042.1 coordinate 6,108,136, forward strand.
GCTCCCTCCACACATTAAAAATACAAACTTTTGGGACGGCACATGTTTTAATGACAATTGTTAAAGTAAGTAAAAAAGGTAGAAAAAAGTAATTACAATATTAATAGTAGATAATGTAGCTCATCTCATTAAAGAGAAATAAATTACTAAAAATAGAAATGTGTTATTTCCGGACAAAAATTAAAAGAGTTTCCATTTTTATGGGATGGATTGAGAATTTAACCAAGTGTCCTTAATGGAAAAAAAGCGTCTTACCTGTTAGTATTTTTTTTTAGCGTGACGAAGGCATTATATCTTCCCAATTTGCAGTTGCGATCACAGCTTTTATGGCAATTACTACTATATTCTCGCGGTTACTATTTTCCACCGTTACTATATTTTATCTAAATTAAATGGATTTTCCCACAATTCTTCAACAAGTTTTGAGATTGTAATCATAGCAATACAACTAGAGCTGTTGTTAAGGCAAAGTTTGCAAAAATAAATTTCATGGATTTTTAATACATATGTATGGAAGAGACATTAAATTGGTACAACTTTCAATATACAAATTCATTGTTTTTCATGTGGATGTAATCTAGCTTGATTCTTATTCAAAACTTAGGAATTCAAAATTTGAAACCTCCCTCCATGAACAACTTATGGTCCAAATTTTAAACTGTACATTGCTAGGAAAAGTAATGGAACATAATAAAGAGAAAGGATGTTCATGTTCCCTTCCTCTCTCTTCATCTACCCATTTATATCAGTCTTCAATTAAAAAAAGTAAATACATTAAGATCTTGAACCTTGAATTTTGATTTTTTATTCGTATAATTCTTAATTAACCACCAAAGAGTTCACTTCCCAACTTATAAGAAGTCCACCCCCGCTTTACCTACGTAAATAAAAATGTCTTCAATAAATCATCGTCATTTTTTATATTATATTCTGAATTATCGATAGACTTTGACTGGTGAATATCCAATATATGCAAATCTATTATCATATGAATTTGTTGGTGCCTAAAAGTTGAGTAGAATCGTCACAAATTTTATGAAAAGATTAGACGGGACACATGTGTATTACAGATTAACAGTAAAACCAAAACTTTCTTTTACTGCCACGTAAATTGAAAATAATGTCACGTTGGGGGTGAATTATTTGAATAAAAATATAAACTCTGTAACATTAAATAAATTCACTCTTAGTCTCTTATACATATACATGTATTTTAATTAATTAGTCAAAGTCAATAGTTTGACATTAAAAGTGAGTGATGTTTTGAAATATGTTTATGTATCTTGCCTTGAAAAGCAAATACATCTGTGTCTAATTTTTATTTATTATTCTGGAAATACATTTCAACCCACCGCAAAGACTCCTCCTACCCACTCTAAGAAAATCAATATTTTAAAAACTGGACCAGCAAGCGAACCGACGAAGCTACTGGTTCACGATTCAACTGGTCGGACCGATCCAACCACTGGTCGGACTGTTTTACTATAGCAAATATAATTAAATATATATTATATAAATACATCAAATTTATTGTATAATAAAATGTAGTATTGATCAAATTCATATATATATATATATATATATATATATATATATATATATATATATATATATATATATATATATATATATATATATATATATATATATATATATATATATATATATGTAGGGTAGTGATCTATGACAAACACCCCTTAACCAAATAACTAGAGAACAAATCATAGCCACAAGATCAAGAAAATCAAGGGCTAGTATTAATACATATAATTTTCTAATTTAAGGAGAAATTAGTTCTCTCAATCACAAATTTACTCCACATTAACAAGGCAGGGATATAATTGTCACTTCACATACAAAATTGAAATGGCGTCGGTCGCTCAATTCCAGGCCTTCTGGACGGCAGGAGATTTGCTTGGAATTTCAATTGGTGGAGCCATAACTGCAGGTGGCATAACAAGAAAATGATTAATGAAAGCTAACATGCTTGACAAAGAGTTCACTGAAACTCTGAAATGGATCTCGTCGACCTCCGGCACAGACAGATTCAGCCAATACTTCGCCCTAACCATCGCCGGCGACGGCGAATTGGCGATCGGAAAGAGCTGCAGCTCGTTCCCGGCGTCATTGTCGGGGTCATCCTCGATCTCGATCACGTCGTTGTTCAGGATTACGAAATTGAGCGTGGAGGCCGATTTCTCGCGAGTCCAGCTGCTGCAATCGGCCTCGTCGGCGGCTGCATTATTGTTGGCGGAGGTCGTCGTCGTCGTGGACGCCACCGAATCAGCAGCGGCCTCCGCTTTGCCGCAGTCCACCTCATCACCGGAGGAGGAGGCGTCAACGTTCAGATCCAACATTTCACTCCACAGTGCGTGTTTGTGGGCGAAAAAAATAGCTACAAACAAACAGGCGTAACTAATCCAAGTGTGTGTGTGAAACGATGGAAGCTTTGTGTATTTGCAATATTTGTGCAAGTCAAATGAAGGATGGCGAGATAGAAATAGAGAGAGGAGAAAATGAAATCTGTAATAAGGAAGCGTGGGTGGAAAGCTATAGAAAAGCTCAGATCATGCTAAGAGCTATAGAAAAGCTCAGATCATGCTAAGAGTGATATGTTTTGTAAACAAGAGTGAAGTAAAATCATGCTAAGAGTGATGTGTTTTGTAAACAAGAGTGAAGTAAAATCATGCTACGAGTGATGTGTTTTGTAAACAAGAGTGAAGTAAAATTAGAATAAGAGTGACGTGTTTTGTAAACAAGAGTAAAGTAAAATCATGCTAAGAGTGATGTGTTTTGTAAACAAGAGTGAAGTAAAATCATGCTAAGAGTGATGTGTTTTGTAAACAAGAGTGAAGTAAAATCAGAATAATAGTGATGTGTTTTGTAAACAACAGTGAAGTAAAATCTGAATAAGAGTGATGTGTTTTGTAAACAAGAGTGAAGTAAAATCAGAATAAGAGTGATGTGTTTTGTAAACAATTGTGAAGTAAAAACAGAATAAGAGTGATGTGTTTTGTAAACAAGAGTGAAGTAAAATCATGCTAAGAGTGATGTGTTTTGTAAACAATAGTGAAGTAAAATCAGAATAAGAGTAAAGTAAAATCATGTTAAGAGTGGTGTGTTTTGTAAACAAGAGTGAAGTAAAATCATGCTAAGAGTGATGTGTATTGTCCACTTGATAAATTTTTAAAATATTTCTACATTTATGTATAAATAAATACTGGTGTGTGAAATTCATTAACTTAAATAGTGCATGGTGTGTTATGTAAAATTTTCCAATTCTAGACCTCTCGGTGTTGCGATGCATGGCATCTTTTCTTTGTGAAAAATATTAAAGTAATGCTTTGTTCCATCCTATTGCGTTCTATTCTAATTAACTTCTTCGTTATTATAGATTTATGTCAAGAGAGAGAGGATAGAGAAAATTTTCATTGCAGCTTCCCATGATTTCAAATTTTTGAGTTTGAGCCCTCCAGAATCCAACTACGTATTTGGTTATTTGAGTCATCTATATTAGTTTTGGACTTAAACTTTTGGTCAGTACGTAATTCTAAATATTGTTGATTGTATTAAAAATTTACTATTAAAACTTGGGATAAAATAGTCTTAATTTGTATGGAAGCGCGTCTCCTTTTCTGCTTTCTGAGGTTAGTATTCAAAATGGAATGATGTACATGAATTTTGAAAATTTGTAAGATTTGTAGAGTTGACTTGTCGTAGTGAGGATTTGAGTTGCTTCTTTATTTATATTGTGTTTGTCTATGAATGCCCAACTCAGTTCCCCAAGAGTGAAGTAAAATCATAATAAGAGTGACGTGTTTTGTAAACAAGAGTGAAGTGTTTTCTGAACAAGAGTGATGTGTTTTGTGAACAAGAGTGAAGTAAAATCAGAATAAGAGTGATGTGTTTTGTGAACAAGACTGAAGTAAAATCAGAATAAGAGTGATGTGTTTTGTGAACAAGAGTGAAGTGTTTTCTGAACAAGAGTGAAGTGTTTTGTGAACAAGAGTGAAGTAAAATCAGAATAAGAGTGATGTGTTTTGTGAACAAGAGTGAAGTGTTTTCTGAACAAGAGTGAAGTGTTTTGTGAACAAGAGTGAAGTAAAATCAGAATAAGAGTGATGTGTTTTGTACACAAGAGTGAAGTAAAATCATGTTTTCACAGAAGCATGATCTTTACCCAAACATATAAACGAAAGTTGGTACTGTACTTTGTAAATTATTCTCAAGGAATTGCTTAGCTAATGATATGTTTCAAAAGGATTCAATGGAAGAAGACAAGGACAGGTTAGTTGAAACAGACCGACTCGAAAGGGGCTTGCTACTGGACCGCGCCCCGGATTCCGGTCAGTTCAACAACGACGATGACGAAGAGCTGCCGCCCCTCTACATAGCGTCGTTTTCCGAAGCCGAAGAGAATTTCCTGAAATACCAGACGGCGAGGTGGCTTCTCTACTAGCTGCTGCTAATACTCGCGTAGGGCATCGGCTTGTTCATGCTCATTTATCTGCCTCTGCGCCGAAGAAGGCGCAGAGCATGACGAGGAAGTCAAACTTGTCGAGCTTCCAGATGTGAGCGGCGGCGGGGAGATCGATGAGGCCGATGACGGCGGTGATGATGATGGCCCCGAGCACGAGGTTAGGGGTGTAGTGGAAGAGCGGCATGAGGAAGAGGAGCGTGACCATCACCGTCACGGCCATAACGACGTTGGAGAGGGCGGTGCAGCCTGCGTTGTGGTTGACGGCGGATCTGGAGAAGGCGCCAGTGGTGACGTAGCTGGAGGTGGAGGATATGTTCATGATCCTATTTTATATTTTCATATTGTAATTTCCAAAAATACCCTTAGCCTATTTTGTATTATTAAAATAAATAATATTTGTTCCATTAAGATGTGTGGCTGAGATTTGTTCTCTAGTTATACACTTAAGATTAGTTATACCTTGATCACTACCATATATATATATATATATATATATATATATATATATATATATATATATATAATTTAGTGAATAATAAAATATTATTAAACTTAATTGTGGATAAGTATAATTAAATTTTAGTGAAATATAAATATAATTATATAAATATGCACCTAATATTTTAAAACTTATATTTAATTACATATATATATGCAAATATATGACAATATTCAAATTTAGTGTAATAAATTACTATTAAAGTTTATTAAATAATAAATATATAATTAACATATTTAATTTACGATTAATCATAACTAATTAATCAATTTATAAAAATAATAATTAATCATAGAATGAATTAAATTTATTCATTGATTATAACAATAATTCAACAATTGAAGTGGTGGAATGGTAATGGAGTTGGACTTATACATAAGAGGTCCATGGTTCGAATCCCATTGGCCTTCAAATTTTGGTTTTGGTGAAATCATGAATAACACTACATGGTGTAGAGAATGACAAATAATGTGGTAAAACATAGTGACGCGTCACAAAATTAGATAGGTGGCCTATAAATTCGGAGTACTATTGATTTTTGTAAGGTCTAAATATTGTTTGAAAATAAAGTACTATCATAGTAATTCTTAAAATGAAATTATTACAAAAAATATTGTGAAATAAGGTTCCTCTACAAATTCATTTGTTCATATAAAATATAGCCTAAACAAAACATTACTACAACGGTACTTGTGATCAAGAAGAGTACTACTATCACTAACGATAATTAAACCATGCTATTAACTACCTTAAACATTTCTTTTTTGATACACAATCCAATAATCAAGAAAGCGAAACATATGAAAACATAGCAAAATCAAGAAACTGAGAAAATATTGGATATTTGATATATAAATGAATGAGAAAAAGAAGTCAATACCCGAACCAATCAAACCCTTGCTATGTGGTGAGGCCATAAATTAACTAGTGCGATTATGAGCCTTAACATGTTGCAAGGATTTGTATCTTACTTAGATTCCCATCTGGTGCGCTCTTGACTCCTATTTTCCTACTCACTCTAACCCTAATTTTAATGTCTCCATCAATATCAAAAACCTCAATCCCACCAACCAAAAACATAAACATGCCTTGGAATAAAATATCCGATGATGCTAAACTTTAATCAGCCACAGCGGGGGAGGGGGCGGGGGCATCAGCATCGGTGGTGAAAGCGGCCGCAGCATTGGTGCTGTTGAGAAGTGCGGTGATCTGCTGCACGATGTTGCAGAGGTGGTGGTTGATGGCGGTGACGCTTGAGAGATTGAGCTTTGAGTTTGGCATTGTGCTTGCTAGGACTTGGAGGCAGACTGTGAGGAGGCATCCGGATTCTTTGGTTGATTCATTGCTGCTGTTGGTGATTGGCACAACGACGAATCCCATGGGTAGGACGGGGATGCAGGATGGATCCTCGCCGTTCATCACCATCTGAATCGCATCAACGTCCACTGTCGCGTACACTACTAAGCTCCCTGAATCATCGGTGCAGCTCTCTTGCAGCACCAGCTCCACACTCTGTGATGAGTTGCTAGCAACCTGTGTATGTAAATTATTAGAATGGCAAAAATTGAAGGAATGAAGAAATAGATTAAATAAACCCTAATTAATTGGACCTACATTGATGCGGAGAAGAGAAATGCAGTTTCCTGGATTTGAACCGTTGGCAATGTGAGCTACTTCATTTAGTGAATTCCCATTTGAGAGCACGTCAAGCTGTGAAACAAGTTCAAAACTAATTAGTTATATAGATTAAGAAGATGAAAAAAAAAATGGATAGAAATGAAGGGAATGGAACCTGAGCTCTGGAGCGTTCGTCTCTCAAGAAGTCGAAAACCTGCTTGTGTTGAAAGGGCATCCAAGTGGTGGAGACGGCGCTAAGAATGAGGCCGTTGGGCTGGCCGGGATCAGTGACTCTCCTGGTAGTGATTCGAACAGTGTCCTCAGCAGATTCAGAGAGGGCTGTCCAAGATTGGCCATAGCAAGTGCTTATGTTGAGACAGAATGTCCTAATCATCCTCTGTGAGAGATTCATCACACTTTTTCGTGCTTCAGGCGATGGGATCACTGTCATGATTCATGTAGAATTCATTAATAATTAATAGTAGCACTTAATTTTATCTTAAAACTGAAACAGTTACCTCCAAGATCAGGTATGTTTCTGGCCATGAGGCTGGCAAGCCTCTCGCACTGGCGCTGCAGAACTGCGAGCCAACGCTGTGCCCCAAAGGCCACACCACTGCTGACCAGATTGCTGAAGACAGCGTTGATCGGTCCATCTTCAACCTCAGCATGCTCGACCCAAGTTACCTGTAATGTCATAAATATACACTTAGGGCGTTTAAGGTAAATGCAATATTATCAATCAATTAGTATAAATCAATGTGTCAAAAATGAATAGGCAATGACCTTTGAGTATCCATTAGGCATGTCTTGAATGATGCATCCAGAAGGGCGCCTTTTGTAGAAAGGGAAGGAAGGAGAGTAGTCGTTGTGGAAGCCGTCGATTGGGAAATCGACGATCGCCCACGTTCCCTCCTCCGCGTTGTGCTGGCAGTAGCGGAGGAAATGAGCCTCGCGCGTGGGGACTAAGGGTGAGAGAACTTGTAGCTCAGCATACATCTGCCATTAGTTACAAATCACAATCATATTTCTAATTATTTTTAGTCATTATGTTTGATTCAAAATCAATTACTACTACTACTTACCAAGTGAATAGAACCAGTAGCATGGTCGGGAACCTCTGAGTGCACTATCTGAAGTGTTTTTGCTCTGGAAACTATGGAAGGAAACAGCTCCATCCATTTATTCTACAAGTAAAAAGATAATAAAATCAGTATTTAATTTATTCAAGGAAGAAAAAACACTGAATGAGTATGAATATATGGCTTACTGCATCAAGGAAAGCATCAACAAGAGTGATGCTGTTCATGATAACAACCGCGGTGTCTCTGGTTGCTTCAGTCCTCAGCTGATGAGAATTCAGCTTGAGATTGGCAGACCAAGAAAACATCCTTGCATACTCCTCAAGATTGAGGACATACTTGCCCGTATCCGCTTCCTGAACCCAGAGAGGCTCGTCCGTCTGCCACATCTTCAGCAGCTCGTTCATGGACGACATGGCCAGCTCCATGGCTAGAGACTTCTCCTCTTCCAAGATCAGAGTGTTGCCTGCGAAATGGGAGGTTTCGGGCATGAAAGAAAGAGGCATCATGTCCGAAGGACAGTTGCTCATGTGCTGCTCATCTAGCTTTCTTGGATAAACACCCACGCCCACGCCCATGTCCAGTTCCAATGAATGAGGCTGTTGTTGCATCAGATCGGAATTGGGCCCCATGGCCTGCATTGTCCGCCCGTTGTATTGCGAGACCATGCAGCATACACGCTCAAACTGCATAGCAAATATACATCATTCCTTCCTTAGATTTTTTATTAGTAATTGATTTTATGTAAATCAATATTAATTCATCTACTAAGGGCAACAATAGTATCATACATTGTCCTAATTGTGCAATTTATAAAACCTAAACAGGTAATTTATTCAATAGGGTGGAATTAGGTAGGGTACCTCTTCTTTGAGGCGTGCATTTTCTATGCGTAGCTGCTGCTCGTCATAGCCCATCTCCCCGAGCACGGCGGGACCTCCACAGTTGGGGCACACGATGTTCCTCAACGTCGCCTGCAACCGATAATTCTCCGTCTTGAGGCTCTCATTCTCCGCCCTAAGTACCACATTCTCCTGCCGGTCTTGTTGTGCCTAAAACAAGTAATTAATTAAGTAAATTAACAAATTAGGATCTAATTAAGGGGTGATTTGTCCAAGACAAACCCTAAACCAGACGCATTAAAGTGTAGGGGAGTCCATGCAGGCAGCAGTTGTGGTTGACTGCGCACCACCCACTGAGGGCATTAATGGCGATGCCAGGCTTTGAAAGTAACATAACTTAATGAGGTAGGAATTCATGGAGGATGGTGGGTGCACGCTAGCTAACATACGCCATCCCCAATACAGCTTGTTAGGTATTTCGTTTTGACCTTTTCTTAACAGCTGGAAAAATAATAGAAAAAGATATTTTTTTTCTAGGGTTCCTGATGAGAGAGAAAAAGGTCTCACTGACCTTCATCTGAGTGCGGCGATTTTGGAACCAGAATTTGACTTGCCTCGGTTTGAGGCCGAGGTCTTGGCTGAGTTTGAGGCGCTGTTTGTCGTCTGGGTGCGGACATTCCTTGAACAATCTGGTTCACGTGGAAATTAATTGATTACTAAAATGATTTTTTAATTTAATTGCATTTCTAGAGAGAGAGAGAGTTAGAAAGGCGCACGATTCCATCTCTTGGATCTGGCGGGCGGTGTGGCGGTGGTAGCGTTTGATTTTGGCGGGGGGCTGCTGCTCCGCCTCCTGCTCGTTTCCCGACGCTCCTTCGATGTGCTCGCTGCCGGAGCCACTTTCCAATATATCCTCTTTGGCTTTCGCCATCGCGGCGGCGGCTTCTTCTTTCTGCTTTGTTTCAGAATCAGTCAGCCATTTTTTTTCAATTGCCACAAAATCAGAGGAGATCGATGGTTTTCGAAGCTCTTACTGGGAGAATTGGAGAGAACATGTTGAAAGGGCTGATGTTGGCCATGAAATTGAAGTTGGGGTTTTGGATGGTGGAGTTGTACAGAGATGAGTTATCTGATGGCATAGGGTTTCCTCCCACCGTTGATGACGACATAACTTGACAATCTCCATACATTTTTCTTCCTTCTATTTGACGATCTCAATCTTCCTCCAGAAATTGTCTTCTCAGTTGGAAAAATGGAAAAATTGTTAAAAACCAGAAACGGAAAATAGCATTAAAGGTGTGATAATTTGTCAAAATTAATGCGGTCAATTTCCTCCCAGGATTTGCTTTCTGCACAAAAAAGGCTAAAATGAAGAGAAAAAAGGAAAATAGCAATCAAAGTGAAATCACAAATCAATTTTGTAGCAAACATAAAAAGTGAGGGTTTTAAGGAAAAACATGCAGATAAATAAGAACACCGAAAATATGAAGAGTGGAGTAGTGAAGAAGAAGGAGAGTTAACAAAATTGAATATACGAAGCGGAATTAAATGAAATCGAATAAGAGAAGGCGTTAATAGAAAGAAGTGAGAGTAAATACCAAAGGAGAGTGGTGTCGCTGCTGCGGCTTCTTCTTCTTCGCAATCTCTCCTTCTATATACTATGTTTCTTCACCAAACACACATCTTTTGTCGTTTCTCTCTCAAACAGCGTTGCAGAGCAGCTGTTAATGCGATTCTCACTCCTCTCTCTCTCTCTAAGAAGGAGTGTAACAGTAATTGGTAAATGGGGGAGATACGATAAGGGAATGGGATGGCATGGTAAATGCGATTGCGAGCTTTAACTGCGAACCGGTTCATGGCTGTTTGGCCGACACGTGGCCTATTCCGATTGGCAGTAAAATGCGTTACATGTGAGAGTGAGCCCCCACACCCACAAGTCAAACCTCTTTCTTTTATCTCTATATCTCTCTCTCTTGAAACGCTTCTTTTCATTCAGTTTTAGTTAATTTTACTATTTACTGTCTTGACCTATTTAAGTTGTAATATTACTAGGAATATATAATTTGAGGTTTTTAGCAATGAAGGCCAAGAATAGAGTATATCAAGAAAGATATCTTCTATAATTAGAGACTAATTGTGAAAACAAAAAAATTGAGACTGTGATTTTTATTTACGTTTCATATTTAGTAGTAGTATAAGAGTTACTCCTATAAATAGTAAATATAATCGAGACAAAAAACCAATACAGTTGACTACTTGAGAGCAATACAAAGCTTTAGTTGAAAACCCATATCCAATACAGCTCCTTATCAATGTTGTTTTCTCTAAAACTTCAATTCTATTTTCTACTTTTATACCATGGCATGTTACAGATCAGATTCATTAGTTCAAATCAAAAGAAAACAAAATCTCCAGCTCATGATTCCAAATAAGTCAATGCAAAATAAGCAAGTGAAACTCAAAGGGTCAATTATAGATTCTATCCCTACGTTTCAAGTGTATACAAACTTTTCTAATTATCAAATTTATATCTAATTTTCAATCTTTTATTAAATTTATCATCAGAGTCAATTTCTAGTAGTATCATATTAGTGACATGACATGTCGAAAGCTTGTGTATATTCTCCTCTAAGAATAATAAAAATAATGTGTCAAATAAAATCCTAAGTGTCATTTCCCCAAAAAAAATCCGCTCTATATAATTAAAATTGTATACAAATCTATAACAATTTTTATCAAATAGTAATAAATAAAAAATTAATAAATAACTGCAACATTCACGTATAAAAGCCCATTGTTTCTTTCACGTAAAATATATGCACAATAACATAAGCTTTTGGCATAGCATGTCATTAATATGATACTGGAAATGGAATTCGGCGATAGATTCAATATTTTCTCTAACATATCCGAACCACACTTCTTAATTTCAATACTTTTTAAATTTTTATCAATTATAAAAAAATTCATAATTTTATTATATTTCCATTATTTTATTTTAAATTTAATTTTTTTTCAGTATGTGAGCTCAATTTTTGTGCTTGTTTTTTAATCTTTTAAGTTGTTTAGATCAAATCATTATGTGTGTATGGGAAGACACTTATGGCAAAATGGCAGGTCTAGCGAGGGAAGGTACATTTGCGAGCCACCTGGACTTTACTTCAAAGCAAAAAGATTGATCTAACTAAATGATAGAAATTTGCCCTTGTGAAAGAAGATGATATGGCTAATAGTATGCTTCTAAATATATGTAGTATGATATTATCCACTTTAAGCCAAACACTTATATATGGTAAATTTTATTTTTGGGACACTTTCCAGAAGGCGTCAAACTAAGGAGATCTAGGGTTTGGTGTGTGAGGGTTTTGGGCGTAAATTTCATTTTTGGGACACTTTATCAGCAATCATCCAATACAGTCCAATCACCCACTTTTTTAATATTAAATTAGTTTCTATCTCTTCCACATCATCAATATTCATCTAATCAATCATATATATATTTTATGGTTTATCAATGAAAGCCCAATCACACCATTATATATTTATTTTTATACTATAATTTTTTATATTAATATTTTTACTTGAAATATTATATTAACAAAGCTAGGAAAATAATTTGGGAAGGATTAAAATTTTGGGTTATACAAAAATTTTGGAAATTAAAAAATATATTATTCTCATCGTCCTCCATAGTAAACAACAGAGGATTCTAAGAAATTATATAAAAAATGAAGAATTATATATGGAACAAAGATAAGATTTTTTGTGTACAAAACTATAGCAAATGTGATCTCTAATTATAAAGTATGAAAAATCATGAATTTAGGCATAAATTTTTTTTACTAATTGTCTTACCTTGTAAAAATATTTAAATATTAAAATAAATATTTATCAACTAATGTTGTGCCATTTGGCGAGTTGATGCATTAAAAGGGAAGGAAGACCATGCAGTCTCCTTTTGGCTTCAAATGGACCGAGGTCTTGGAGAGACAGACCTATTTTTGCAATTTTTAAAAAAATAATAGGAATATGATGTGGTGGTCGACCATGTGCATCGATACTCATTGTCTTACAATGATATCAGAGCTTTGGTTCGGATCATGCATGTGTGGCTCGGGTTTTGGTCGATTGCTTTGCACATTTCGAGTGTTCTTGTGTAGGCTTGATGAAGACTTGTGGTGACCAGTGACTTGTGGTCTTGGTTTATAGGAAGATTTGTTAGGGTGCAAACCATAGATCGGGGAATATGTAAAAAAGTTGCAAACAATGTATAAGGACTAACCCAACTCTATTGGTACGAGTTATTTTGAGAAGTGTTAAACGACTAAATTATGAGCGATTGGCCCAAAATGGACATTATTGTATTAATGAGTGTTTAAGTTCGTCGTCGAATGGTCACAATTCAGATTTAGTTTACTATTTGGATTTACTATAGATATTTTTGTAGGGAACTTTGCCAATAACCTTTTCAATTCCTTTATTACGCTCAAGTATGCACAGTAAGTGTTGAATATTGTTGGTGGACTTTTATATGGGTCGTGGATTAAATAGACCCAAGGCTGATTTATTGGGCTAGGCCCAATGTGCTGAGCCCTTTAGCGCAGTGATCTTTCCTCTCCACCGTTTGATTGCTGCCATGTCTCACCTTCACCCGGATCTGGATCCTACACCGCTGGATGTGGGGCTGTGTTAGATATGTGAGAGGAGTATGACGGTTTGTGTATTCATTCTTCTAGATTCTTCTCTCTCTCTACTCTCACTCTCTAGTCAGCGACTTCTCTCTTCTCTCTTCTTCTCCGATAGATTCTCCGGTGGTTTCCTTTGAGTCTCTCGCTGTTCCTCGGTGCGATTGACGGTGGTGTTTAACCGGCGAAGGCAACTACTTCGGTTGTTGGTATGTGTGAGATCTAGGGTTTGGTGTGAGATTGTGTTCTGTGGCTCTAGATCCGGTATGAAGGAGTTGTGTAGTATTGATCCCAACGGTGAGAGGTGAATCTCTGGTCGGATTTGACGGTGCTCCCTTGGACCTAGACTCTGGTTGAATAGATCAGAACTGTTGGAGGGTGGCTGAGCCAAACACTATGATCTATTCGGTTTTCTATGTGTTTCTTGTTCGTTTCAGTTGTAATATCTTAGATCCGAGAGGATCTTGTTTGTTATTACTAACTTGTTTCTTTAAGTGTGCAGGCTGCAATTTAGTCAAATGAGTAGCTAGGGTTTCTGTCATGACTTGTAATAGCTAGGGTTTATTACTTGTAATAAAACTTGTAATATTGATTAAATCGGCCGCGTGGTTGAGAGTTTGGCTGAGCTCTCTTGTGCAAGAACAAAGAGGTCTCGGTAATTAGTGAATCCGGACTGGTCTGATCCCTACAGTAAGGTTAGAAAGTGTATTTCCAATAGTACGAAAACTGAGAGTATATGTATAACTGGTAACTGGTCAATTTAAAAGAAAATGTTCATTGATCAACACGTCATATGATAAAGTCTTAGAATGCTCATTTAGATAGGAGTATGAGTTTTTTTTTTCTATGATAATATTGACAAGTGAATCCAATTTATTCTTTATTACTATTAATAGTATCGCAATTAATAAAGTCATTGAATATATATGAATTAAATTTTGGATATCGTATACGATCAAGTCTTAGAATAGTACCACCTATAATCAATTATAATTAACAGATCGCAATGATCAGAGTTTTGGCTTTAGAGTGATTTGAAAAATTAATCTGAACTTAAAAAATGCACAAGATATGGAATTTGCAGAACGATACGATCTTTAGAAAATGCAAAAGATTGCCCCAAACTTCTGTGGAAATTGCAATATCTGTTTCGTACACTTTCGAATTTGAACTATGACGAATATATCCAATATTTTCTAGTTGCTTCGAAATTCAGAGCATAAACTATACGGAGTATTAATTTATCTATTAACTAATTTAAGAAATTTCAAATTTTTTTTATTCATATGGTTAGTTTCATTGTACCCAAGAAAAAATTCTAGTACTATATTTTTGAAGGAAAAAAGAAAAAAACAACGTCAAACTGACATTGTTCCACGGACAAACTTGACTATAGAAATAACAAATGTAAAAAAGGCTGATAATTGTCTAAATTTGAAATTGGATCTTTGTGTCTTTTGCAAGAAAAAGTGAGAAACTCGAGCCTATCATATTTGGGTATAAGTTTTCTAAATATCTTGTGGTATTTCTGTTGTAATCGATGGAATCTCATCATCAACTTGCTTAAAGACTTGATCTCATGCATTTAAATTTGGATGGACATTTCTACATGTTTGATAAAAAAGATGTGGACTTCTTTAGTTCGTTATTATATGTGATTACACGATCCAAATATGGTGGTTTAAAACCAAGTGATCTTCTAAATATTTGAAGCAATTTGGGGTGTTGAAAAAAGACTCTTTTTGGAAACTTGGTTCATGAATTAAGGGGTGGTGCCTAGATTTTCTTTTTTGCCGAGAGAGCTATAACGAGTTGCTCAAAGTTAGAAGGTGGTCATAAAGTAACTGAAGAACCAATACTTCATTTGTCGAACAATACAAATGCGACCTTCGTCTTACTTCTATTGTCCACTGGGTATTTTATTTTCTTTTATTCTTTGGTGATCCTGCAATTGACTATATGTTTTTCATTGTGCTTTATGTATTGGTGGTAGGTGTATTTGTCTTAATTTTGTATTAAATGTAAATATGTAGTTCAATTTAGAAAAAAAGATTTTATTTTAATTTTATGTATACACTATTAGCATAAAAACGCATAGATAATGTTGGTTCTACAAAAAATTAATAAGAGCCAAGTTATGATTTTTTTTTATATGAGTCGTGGCTCTTAAATATACTGAAAATTTGAAATAAGTCCATTTAATTAATAATTCATAGGCTACGGTATGCAATGGTACAATTTCAATTTCCAACCATATATGTGGTACCAAAATATAATTTCCTATTAACTAACATAATTAAACTTTATAGTTTTAGCCTTTTCTAGATCAAGTTTTTATTACACAAATAATAAATATTACGCGTTTATGTAAAGGAAATATCGTTAGTGGACATTCATGGGCGAAAAAGAAAAAAACAAATTAAATGTGTTTTGGTAGGATATTAATTTCAGGTATCTTGCTTGTTCTTCAATTGTTATATTAATAATAAGGAGCATTGATTTCGCAATTCTTATGTTACTGTTATAATAAATATAGTTGTAACGAAAGTGATTGTATATATGTAAGTTCGTTACCAGCATATTTATTTTCAAACCGTGTGCAGAATATATAAAAGTATTAATAACTTCAACAGAAATATCATAAATGATAATAATGGTGATTTAAAGCATTGGCAATACATTGTTGCTTGTAGCGTGTGAATAGATAGGAAAAGGATTAAGTAGATAAGAAACTAGGAATTCATTCGGATATATTTATGTTAAAAGGGTGGTGATAAAATGCAAACTCAAATATTATACAAACTCTAAACTTTAATCTAGACCGCTAGAAAATGTCAACAGATGACAAAATAACATTAACAAAAAATTTCAACACAGTTTCAACACAATGTCAATACAACATCAACCGTTGAAACTATGTTGACATATTTGGTTGCTATGATTTTGTCATCTGTTGACATTTTCTAACGGTCTAAATCATAGTTTGGAGTTTGTACAATGTTTAGAGTTTATATTTGATCACATCCCTATGCTAATGTCAATTTTGGGTACGTTTTCTTCTTATGTTTTGTTCACTTGATTTGGCAAGTGTTTTTTCCTTTTTTCTACTTTGGTTGTTATGAACTTATGATAATCTTGCGTTTTGTGGTTTTGGTTTTACTTGGGAAATTGGCAAACAAATAAATGATGTATTAGATGGTATATCATTTTTTTTAAAAAAATTGTGGATATTTCAAAATTGATATATTTAGGGCCAACTAATTTTAGAAGCTTGTGTTGCTCTATTTAGGACATGTTTGATAAGAAAGGTTGGATATGAAAAGATATGTAAAATATGATAAAAAGATACGGGCTTCATGTCAAGATATGTAGAGATAATTTTTTTTCGTTATTGTTTGATAGAAAAAAAATTATCTAAATTTATATAGTGTTAAATAACAATGGCTTAACTTGACAAATTGGTGAGTTACATAAACAATGTTAAAGTTATAATTTTGGCAAAATTAAGGCGGACTTTTATCTTATACAAGACTTTAAGTTAAGCTTAAATATAATTCTAAACAATTAGAAATGCCCACCTATAATTCTCTTATCTTGATATTTGTATCTTATTTGAAGTCTTGGATTACAATACTAATATTTGCTCAACCTGACATTCTATTGCTTTTATAAGTTGTTGATTTTTAATTCGATAATGTCTTTTTTAATCTAACATAATTCGACTACATATTTAATCGTAGTATATTCCATCCATTAAGCATGATCGTACAATTAATTAATAAAGGCTGGTGGGAGATGGTGCGATTTAATTTCGATTTTGAAAAACATTAAAAATGGAATTGAATAGTACTGCCTACTGCAAAGGTCCAGAAGGAATTGCAGCAAGCTGGCTCTTATAAATAACATTCTCCAACTCACCATACACCTATTGGTGTTTGGTTTGGATTCATAAATGGTTAATTTCAATTTAGATGGAACTGAGTGAGGTGGCCTGTCATATTGTACTCAAATCATTTGATGAATATATAGATTTTTTAGATAATAAAAATTAATTTTTGTG
This sequence comes from Salvia splendens, assembly GCF_004379255.2. NCBI lineage: Eukaryota > Viridiplantae > Streptophyta > Magnoliopsida > Lamiales > Lamiaceae > Salvia > Salvia splendens. The sequence continues at coordinate 6,125,401 of NC_056042.1, forward strand.
TCAATAATTGTATTTCAGTTTAGCTTCATTCAGAATAGAAGTATAGTTGAAACAAAAGGAGAAAGAATCAAGAGTCATAGCTTAACTTCTTACCTAGATTTTCCTAATTTGTTAATTATAGTTAATGCATCTATCTTGAAAGTCAACATTGGAATTAAAGTTGAAAAAATTTAGTGTATGGTGCCGCATAGGTCAGGACAATTTGTAAGAGCGATTATCCAAGTAATAGTTTTGTTAAATAAACTATACTACTAATTTTGGTCCTGTCTTGTAATTGATTGAACAACACAACATGTACTCATTAATGTCTTATATTTAGAAAATTGAACTCAAATTTAAATAACAAAAATTTTAATTGTCAAGTTGTGTTAATTTGTACTGAATCGGTCATATTGTAATTCATTTAATAAAGAGTATAGGTCAATTTTAGTTCTAAACATATGACTGAAATACGAATTTGGTCTAAAACATTCACTTTTTAAGAAACATGTCCATAACAAATGAAATCATTATCGAAGTGGTCTTTTTTTATGATTCTGTCAAAAAACTAACTATCATGCCACTATGCAATTAGCGTTGATTGTTAATTTTTTTTACGAAACCGTCGAAAAAACGACTTCTTCGACGGCATTTTCATTTGTTATGGACCTGTTTTTGAAAAATTGAATGTTTTAGGCCAAATTCGTATTTTTGTCATATGTTTGTTATATACTCTTTCTGTCCCACTCAAGATGTCCATATTGAGTGGCACGAGATTTTAGAAGGAGTTGTTATGTGGAGTAAGTAGAGAGAAAGAGATAATTGAATATTTTAATGAGGAGAGTGGAAAGAGAGATTTATTTCCAAATATAGAAAGTTGACATCTTGAACATGACAAACTAAAAAGGAAAGATGAATATCTTGAATATGACGGAGGAGGTATTAGTTTTGCAATAGTAATAAAATGTGAGAGAGAATGTTTTAGTGGAATGTGAAATCCACTGCAAAAAATGGTAAAAGTGAAATGTGTCAAATTTTTAGGAATGGATGAAAATGAAAATAAGTGTCAAATTTTCAGGAACGGAAGGAGTAGATTACAAGTGATTCTCCCCTTATAGAAGGACTATTCTTAGTGCCCAATAGTAATATACAATATTCTCCTAAAATATGTACAATGCATAAAAGTTAAGAGATTCTCAAATTTCTTGTCTGAATATCTTGTCATATTTGGTGTGATCTTTTTTCCTTAATTCAATACTCTCCCTCAGGTTGAGTAAGAGCATCTCCAATGATCGGCTACCGGACCGGCTAGCCAATTCCCGACGCTAGCCGGTCGCTAGCCGAACTATTGTAGGCGGCGAGCGGCAAAACAGCTAGCCGATCGGCGAGCTCTAGCCGATTCGCGGGCTCTAACCGATCCGCTAGCCGCCATTGTAGGCCCGGAATCGGCTAGCCGATTTTTTTTAATTATGTAATTTTTTTATAATTTACTTTTTTTAATTTAAATAAAATTATTGCATTTTTAATTTAAATAAAATTATCGCTAACCGGTCCAGTGATCGAGTTTGCGGCCACATTCTCGTTCACAGGATGTTGATGTTGATGAGATTGATGTTGATGAGATTGATGTTGATGAGATTGATGATGATGTTGATGATTGCTTAGTGGGGAGTGAGTCCCTACTATGCGTTTAATCGAATTCGGGTCCTAGCAAGGGTACGTCCCTACTCGGACTAGTGTACACGATGAGGACCGTGAGTCATCGAATGGGTTGACCGGTTTTCGTGCTCGTGGAAAGTGGCCCCTTACACGGCACCCTAAAGAACAGATATGACAGTTTCTTAAATAAATCAAGAAGAAATGGTTGTGTTTTGAAATGATGAGGAAAAATGATTTGAGGATGAGTTGAAAGGTTGTGATTGAGATATTTTTATTGTCTCGGGCCTTTTCAAGTTAAAACCCCGAGGTCACTCAATGGTGGCATGATATAACTGTTTTGGCATTTGTCCACTGAGTGCATCAAGTACTCAGCCCTGCATATATTTTCCCTATGTGCAGGTTGAGCGTGGACGGGGGACGGAGGATGTTGAGCATTGGACAGAGACAATATTCAATAAATGATCCGGTTGCTATTGTGTCTTCATACACAGTAGTAGCTAACTCTCAAATGCTTCCGCTACGTCAAGTTTTAAGAATTTCTTTTAATTCCTTTGAATTGTCAAACTATGTCATTCACGTTATGTACCTTCGGGATTTGAAACCTTGTTGATAAACGAAATTTCATATTTTGATCGATATGTCGTACTCCTCTTGATCGTTTCCCCTTCTTCCCCGCTTCTTAATTCCCCCATTAGTCGCGATTTTCCCGTGCTTCCTATCCTTAGGAAGTGCAGTCGTGACAGAATGGTATCAGAGCAACTTTTCCTTCCGCTCTGGACCGAGAGTTTCTTATTCAATCTAGTCTAGACTCGTTTCGCTAGACTAAAAGAGTATTCATTGAAGGCTCAACATCCCGTCTCGCCGCACTCAACAAAGGAGAAGGTAAAATGTTTTGAAATGAGAAATGTTTATGCAATTGATGTTTGACGTGATAATGAAAAGAGTATGATTGATAATAGTATGAGATGAGCAAATTTCGGGACGAAATTTCTGTTAAGGTGGGTAGAATGTAACGCCCACACTTTTTATAGTGCTTGACGCGCAAAAATCGAGGTTTGGTTGAGGAATTTATATTTGGAACAACACCAAATGGTAATTTTTGCGTTGGGCGATTTAATAGTTGTGAAGACAAGATAACGAAATTTATTAAAGTTTCCGTGAATTTTAATTATCGAAAGAAATGCGAGAAAATAAAGTATGTATTCTTTTTATACCTGGGCTTCTCAAATTAAAAGTAAAGTCCAAATGTTTTTTTTTATGGCTTGGGGCCATGACCAACTAAATAATTATACAAATTGGGTTTGCAACTTAATGAGCCCAAATCAAATAAATAAAGTGTTGGAGCCCAATTCTTTTCCAAAAATGTGGGAGCAAGCCCAAGAACCTCCCTTCTTCTTCTTCACCACATAACCGACGCCCCCCTTCAAGGAGACCCTCCATCTTTCAACCCTTCCACTTTCCATCTCCCACATTCATTTATGCAAATCAAGGGTCACTCAATTAATAGGATTACCTTGTTAAATCATCTCTTCTCCTCCCCCATTCACATCAACAAGTTCAAACAAACGTGGGAGAGAGAAAGAGGTTGTACAGGAGCAACTTTTGAATAAGTCAGCACAAGAAATTATGTTTATCAAAGTACATCATCATAAACAGCGAAGGAATGTAGAATAAGCAATCGCAAGTAGTTGCAGAAATTGCAAAGGTGGTATTCGAGCCTCTGGAATTGGAGCAGCGGCTTCGGCATAGCAGGCGACACGCCGAGGGAAAACAGCAACGAACAGCAGCGTCATCACGACGGCGGGACAGCAGCGGCTGTTCGTGATGGAGACAACAATGGCTGCGGCAGATTCAAAAACGGCTACAACTGCTGCTCGAACGGGTTGATTGGTGCAGCCGACGGTGAGCAATACCGAACAGCGAGGCAGTGACAGCAGCGGCGATGCGACGTCGACTGCACCGTGACAGCAGCTCGCGAACAGCAGCAACGGTGCCGGCGTCGAGTGCGAACAGCTCCGTGACCGGCGGACAGCAGCTCGCGTCGGTAAATCAGCGGCCAAGACGAGCAGCGACGGTGCTGTGATGGAGACGGTGAGGAGAACGGTCGGGGCAGCGGCGTGAACCAGCGAAGAGACGATCTCGGCGCTGTGTTTACCACGGAAACGGTGCTGCAAATTCAGTGAAGATTAGGAATTTCACTCCTATTTTGGGATTTCACGAGAGGTGAGAAGTAAAGAAGTTTGGGCCTTTTCTTTATTTAAATGAGTGGGCCATGTGAATTAATTTTAAGTGTTGGGCCTTTTGTTTTAGTAAAGGAAATGAATTGGAGTACATTAAATCAATGGATAATTTTATGCACGCTTTTCAAGAATGGGATGGAACACAAGTTAAAGCTTCAAACGAACGAGGTGGGCTTTCGAACTAAAGTATTTTCAAGAGCTTTTGATTTAATATGTTGGTTTGAGCATCTTTTTATGTGACGAAATGCCTGTGATTGTGATTATTACATGATTATGTGATTTATGTGCTTAAAGTGAAAGTGATTGTCAAGTGTTGCGCTGTGTAGCTTTTTAAGTGGTAGTGAAATGCTCGACTTGTTGATGTGATGTGAATTGATGCTCGACCTTAACAGAAAAGTGATTTATGTTGCAAATACGTTTTTGAGGAAAATAAAGTTTGTAAAAGGAATATCATGCCATGTTTTGTTTTGAGAAATGCCTATCTGTTTGTTTAGCAAGGGAGTTGTCCCTACTAGACCTATTGAAATCGAATTCGGGTCTGACTAGGGAGTGAGTCCCTACTCAGGCTAGTGTACACCAATGGGGATCGTGAGCCGTCTTTTGGGTCGGCCGGTCCAGTGATCGAGTTTGCGGCCACATTCTCGTTCACAGGATGTTGATGTTGATGAGATTGATGTTGATGAGATTGATGATGATGTTGATGATTGCTTAGTGGGGAGTGAGTCCCTACTATGCGTTTAATCGAATTCGGGTCCTAGCAAGGGTACGTCCCTACTCGGACTAGTGTACACGATGAGGACCGTGAGTCATCGAATGGGTTGGCCGGTTTTCGTGCTCGTGGAAAGTGGCCCCTTACACGGCACCCTAAAGAACAGATATGACAGTTTCTTAAATAAATCAAGAAGAAATGGTTGTGTTTTGAAATGATGAGGAAAAATGATTTGAGGATGAGTTGAAAGGTTGTGATTGAGATATTTTTATTGTCTCGGGCCTTTTCAAGTTAAAACCCCGAGGTCACTCAATGGTGGCATGATATAACTGTTTTGGCATTTGTCCACTGAGTGCATCAAGTACTCAGCCCTGCATATATTTTCCCTATGTGCAGGTTGAGCGTGGACGGGGGACGGAGGATGTTGAGCATTGGACAGAGACAATATTCAATAAATGATCCGGTTGCTATTGTGTCTTCATACACAGTAGTAGCTAACTCTCAAATGCTTCCGCTACGTCAAGTTTTAAGAATTTCTTTTAATTCCTTTGAATTGTCAAACTATGTCATTCACGTTATGTACCTTCGGGATTTGAAACCTTGTTGATAAACGAAATTTCGTATTTTGATCGATATGTCGTACTCCTCTTGATCGTTTCCCCTTCTTCCCCGCTTCTTAATTCCCCCATTAGTCGCGATTTTCCCATGCTTCCTATCCTTAGGAAGTGCAGTCGTGACAGAATGGTATCAGAGCAACTTTTCCTTCCGCTCTGGACCGAGAGTTTCTTATTCAATCTAGTCTAGACTCGTTTCGCTAGACTAAAAGAGTATTCATTGAAGGCTCAACATCCCGTCTCGCCGCACTCAACAAAGGAGAAGGTAAAATGTTTTGAAATGAGAAATGTTTATGCAATTGATGTTTGACGTGATAATGAAAAGAGTATGATTGATAATAGTATGAGATGAGCAAATTTCGGGACGAAATTTCTGTTAAGGTGGGTAGAATGTAACGCCCACACTTTTTATAGTGCTTGACGCGCAAAAATCGAGGTTTGGTTGAGGAATTTATATTTAGAACAACACCAAATGGTAATTTTTGCGTTGGGCGATTTAATAGTTGTGAAGACAAGATAACGAAATTTATTAAAGTTTCCGTGAATTTTAATTATCGAAAGAAATGCGAGAAAATAAAGTATGTATTCTTTTTATACCTGGGCTTCTCAAATTAAAAGTAAAGTCCAAATGTTTTTTTTTATGGCTTGGGGCCATGACCAACTAAATAATTATACAAATTGGGTTTGCAACTTAATGAGCCCAAATCAAATAAATAAAGTGTTGGAGCCCAATTCTTTTCCAAAAATGTGGGAGCAAGCCCAAGAACCTCCCTTCTTCTTCTTCACCACATAACCGACGCCCCCCTTCAAGGAGACCCTCCATCTTTCAACCCTTCCACTTTCCATCTCCCACATTCATTTATGCAAATCAAGGGTCACTCAATTAATAGGATTACCTTGTTAAATCATCTCTTCTCCTCCCCCATTCACATCAACAAGTTCAAACAAACGTGGGAGAGAGAAAGAGGTTGTACAGGAGCAACTTTTGAATAAGTCAGCACAAGAAATTATGTTTATCAAAGTACATCATCATAAACAGCGAAGGAATGTAGAATAAGCAATCGCAAGTAGTTGCAGAAATTGCAAACGTGGTATTCGAGCCTCTGGAATTGGAGCAGCGGCTTCGGCATAGCAGGCGACACGCCGAGGGAAAACAGCAACGAACAGCAGCGTCATCACGACGGCGGGACAGCAGCGGCTGTTCGTGATGGAGACAACAATGGCTGCGGCAGATTCAAAAACGGCTACAACTGCTGCTCGAACGGGTTGATTGGTGCAGCCGACGGTGAGCAATACCGAACAGCGAGGCAGTGACAGCAGCGGCGATGCGACGTCGACTGCACCGTGACAGCAGCTCGCGAACAGCAGCAACGGTGCCGGCGTCGAGTGCGAACAGCTCCGTGACCGGCGGACAGCAGCTCGCGTCGGTAAATCAGCGGCCAAGACGAGCAGCGACGGTGCTGTGATGGAGACGGTGAGGAGAACGGTCGGGGCAGCGGCGTGAACCAGCGAAGAGACGATCTCGGCGCTGTGTTTACCACGGAAACGGTGCTGCAAATTCAGTGAAGATTAGGAATTTCACTCCTATTTTGGGATTTCACGAGAGGTGAGAAGTAAAGAAGTTTGGGCCTTTTCTTTATTTAAATGAGTGGGCCATGTGAATTAATTTTAAGTGTTGGGCCTTTTGTTTTAGTAAAGGAAATGAATTGGAGTACATTAAATCAATGGATGATTTTATGCACGCTTTTCAAGAATGGGATGGAACACAAGTTAAAGCTTCAAACGAACGAGGTGGGCTTTCGAACTAAAGTATTTTCAAGAGCTTTTGATTTAATATGTTGGTTTGAGCATCTTTTTATGTGACGAAATGCCTGTGATTGTGATTATTACATGATTATGTGATTTATGTGCTTAAAGTGAAAGTGATTGTCAAGTGTTGCGCTGTGTAGCTTTTTAAGTGGTAGTGAAATGCTCGACTTGTTGATGTGATGTGAATTGATGCTCGACCTTAACAGAAAAGTGATTTATGTTGCAAATACGTTTTTGAGGAAAATAAAGTTTGTAAAAGGAATATCATGCCATGTTTTGTTTTGAGAAATGCCTATCTGTTTGTTTAGCAAGGGAGTTGTCCCTACTAGACCTATTGAAATCGAATTCGGGTCTGACTAGGGAGTGAGTCCCTACTCAGGCTAGTGTACACCAATGGGGATCGTGAGCCGTCTTTTGGGTCGGCCGGTCCAGTGATCGAGTTTGCGGCCACATTCTCGTTCACAGGATGTTGATGTTGATGAGATTGATGTTGATGAGATTGATGTTGATGAGATTGATGATGATGTTGATGATTGCTTAGTGGGGAGTGAGTCCCTACTATGCGTTTAATCGAATTCGGGTCCTAGCAAGGGTACGTCCCTACTCGGACTAGTGTACACGATGAGGACCGTGAGTCATCGAATGGGTTGGCCGGTTTTCGTGCTCGTGGAAAGTGGCCCCTTACACGGCACCCTAAAGAACAGATATGACAGTTTCTTAAATAAATCAAGAAGAAATGGTTGTGTTTTGAAATGATGAGGAAAAATGATTTGAGGATGAGTTGAAAGGTTGTGATTGAGATATTTTTATTGTCTCGGGCCTTTTCAAGTTAAAACCCCGAGGTCACTCAATGGTGGCATGATATAACTGTTTTGGCATTTGTCCACTGAGTGCATCAAGTACTCAGCCCTGCATATATTTTCCCTATGTGCAGGTTGAGCGTGGACGGGGGACGGAGGATGTTGAGCATTGGACAGAGACAATATTCAATAAATGATCCGGTTGCTATTGTGTCTTCATACACAGTAGTAGCTAACTCTCAAATGCTTCCGCTACGTCAAGTTTTAAGAATTTCTTTTAATTCCTTTGAATTGTCAAACTATGTCATTCACGTTATGTACCTTCGGGATTTGAAACCTTGTTGATAAACGAAATTTTGTATTTTGATCGATATGTCGTACTCCTCTTGATCGTTTCCCCTTCTTCCCCGCTTCTTAATTCCCCCATTAGTCGCGATTTTCCCATGCTTCCTATCCTTAGGAAGTGCAGTCGTGACAGAATGGTATCAGAGCAACTTTTCCTTCCGCTCTGGACCGAGAGTTTCTTATTCAATCTAGTCTAGACTCGTTTCGCTAGACTAAAAGAGTATTCATTGAAGGCTCAACATCCCGTCTCGCCGCACTCAACAAAGGAGAAGGTAAAATGTTTTGAAATGAGAAATGTTTATGCAATTGATGTTTGACGTGATAATGAAAAGAGTATGATTGATAATAGTATGAGATGAGCAAATTTCGGGACGAAATTTCTGTTAAGGTGGGTAGAATGTAACGCCCACACTTTTTATAGTGCTTGACGCGCAAAAATCGAGGTTTGGTTGAGGAATTTATATTTAGAACAACACCAAATGGTAATTTTTGCGTTGGGCGATTTAATAGTTGTGAAGACAAGATAACGAAATTTATTAAAGTTTCCGTGAATTTTAATTATCGAAAGAAATGCGAGAAAATAAAGTATGTATTCTTTTTATACCTGGGCTTCTCAAATTAAAAGTAAAGTCCAAATGTTTTTTTTTATGGCTTGGGGCCATGACCAACTAAATAATTATACAAATTGGGTTTGCAACTTAATGAGCCCAAATCAAATAAATAAAGTGTTGGAGCCCAATTCTTTTCCAAAAATGTGGGAGCAAGCCCAAGAACCTCCCTTCTTCTTCTTCACCACATAACCGACGCCCCCCTTCAAGGAGACCCTCCATCTTTCAACCCTTCCACTTTCCATCTCCCACATTCATTTATGCAAATCAAGGGTCACTCAATTAATAGGATTACCTTGTTAAATCATCTCTTCTCCTCCCCCATTCACATCAACAAGTTCAAACAAACGTGGGAGAGAGAAAGAGGTTGTACAGGAGCAACTTTTGAATAAGTCAGCACAAGAAATTATGTTTATCAAAGTACATCATCATAAACAGCGAAGGAATGTAGAATAAGCAATCGCAAGTAGTTGCAGAAATTGCAAAGGTGGTATTCGAGCCTCTGGAATTGGAGCAGCGGCTTCGGCATAGCAGGCGACACGCCGAGGGAAAACAGCAACGAACAGCAGCGTCATCACGACGGCGGGACAGCAGCGGCTGTTCGTGATGGAGACAACAATGGCTGCGGCAGATTCAAAAACGGCTACAACTGCTGCTCGAACGGGTTGATTGGTGCAGCCGACGGTGAGCAATACCGAACAGCGAGGCAGTGACAGCAGCGGCGATGCGACGTCGACTGCACCGTGACAGCAGCTCGCGAACAGCAGCAACGGTGCCGGCGTCGAGTGCGAACAGCTCCGTGACCGGCGGACAGCAGCTCGCGTCGGTAAATCAGCGGCCAAGACGAGCAGCGACGGTGCTGTGATGGAGACGGTGAGGAGAACGGTCGGGGCAGCGGCGTGAACCAGCGAAGAGACGATCTCGGCGCTGTGTTTACCACGGAAACGGTGCTGCAAATTCAGTGAAGATTAGGAATTTCACTCCTATTTTGGGATTTCACGAGAGGTGAGAAGTAAAGAAGTTTGGGCCTTTTCTTTATTTAAATGAGTGGGCCATGTGAATTAATTTTAAGTGTTGGGCCTTTTGTTTTAGTAAAGGAAATGAATTGGAGTACATTAAATCAATGGATGATTTTATGCACGCTTTTCAAGAATGGGATGGAACACAAGTTAAAGCTTCAAACGAACGAGGTGGGCTTTCGAACTAAAGTATTTTCAAGAGCTTTTGATTTAATATGTTGGTTTGAGCATCTTTTTATGTGACGAAATGCCTGTGATTGTGATTATTACATGATTATGTGATTTATGTGCTTAAAGTGAAAGTGATTGTCAAGTGTTGCGCTGTGTAGCTTTTTAAGTGGTAGTGAAATGCTCGACTTGTTGATGTGATGTGAATTGATGCTCGACCTTAACAGAAAAGTGATTTATGTTGCAAATACGTTTTTGAGGAAAATAAAGTTTGTAAAAGGAATATCATGCCATGTTTTGTTTTGAGAAATGCCTATCTGTTTGTTTAGCAAGGGAGTTGTCCCTACTAGACCTATTGAAATCGAATTCGGGTCTGACTAGGGAGTGAGTCCCTACTCAGGCTAGTGTACACCAATGGGGATCGTGAGCCGTCTTTTGGGTCGGCCGGTCCAGTGATCGAGTTTGCGGCCACATTCTCGTTCACAGGATGTTGATGTTGATGAGATTGATGTTGATGAGATTGATGTTGATGAGATTGATGATGATGTTGATGATTGCTTAGTGGGGAGTGAGTCCCTACTATGCGTTTAATCGAATTCGGGTCCTAGCAAGGGTACGTCCCTACTCGGACTAGTGTACACGATGAGGACCGTGAGTCATCGAATGGGTTGGCCGGTTTTCGTGCTCGTGGAAAGTGGCCCCTTACACGGCACCCTAAAGAACAGATATGACAGTTTCTTAAATAAATCAAGAAGAAATGGTTGTGTTTTGAAATGATGAGGAAAAATGATTTGAGGATGAGTTGAAAGGTTGTGATTGAGATATTTTTATTGTCTCGGGCCTTTTCAAGTTAAAACCCCGAGGTCACTCAATGGTGGCATGATATAACTGTTTTGGCATTTGTCCACTGAGTGCATCAAGTACTCAGCCCTGCATATATTTTCCCTATGTGCAGGTTGAGCGTGGACGGGGGACGGAGGATGTTGAGCATTGGACAGAGACAATATTCAATAAATGATCCGGTTGCTATTGTGTCTTCATACACAGTAGTAGCTAACTCTCAAATGCTTCCGCTACGTCAAGTTTTAAGAATTTCTTTTAATTCCTTTGAATTGTCAAACTATGTCATTCACGTTATGTACCTTCGGGATTTGAAACCTTGTTGATAAACGAAATTTTGTATTTTGATCGATATGTCGTACTCCTCTTGATCGTTTCCCCTTCTTCCCCGCTTCTTAATTCCCCCATTAGTCGCGATTTTCCCATGCTTCCTATCCTTAGGAAGTGCAGTCGTGACAGAATGGTATCAGAGCAACTTTTCCTTCCGCTCTGGACCGAGAGTTTCTTATTCAATCTAGTCTAGACTCGTTTCGCTAGACTAAAAGAGTATTCATTGAAGGCTCAACATCCCGTCTCGCCGCACTCAACAAAGGAGAAGGTAAAATGTTTTGAAATGAGAAATGTTTATGCAATTGATGTTTGACGTGATAATGAAAAGAGTATGATTGATAATAGTATGAGATGAGCAAATTTCGGGACGAAATTTCTGTTAAGGTGGGTAGAATGTAACGCCCACACTTTTTATAGTGCTTGACGCGCAAAAATCGAGGTTTGGTTGAGGAATTTATATTTAGAACAACACCAAATGGTAATTTTTGCGTTGGGCGATTTAATAGTTGTGAAGACAAGATAACGAAATTTATTAAAGTTTCCGTGAATTTTAATTATCGAAAGAAATGCGAGAAAATAAAGTATGTATTCTTTTTATACCTGGGCTTCTCAAATTAAAAGTAAAGTCCAAATGTTTTTTTTTATGGCTTGGGGCCATGACCAACTAAATAATTATACAAATTGGGTTTGCAACTTAATGAGCCCAAATCAAATAAATAAAGTGTTGGAGCCCAATTCTTTTCCAAAAATGTGGGAGCAAGCCCAAGAACCTCCCTTCTTCTTCTTCACCACATAACCGACGCCCCCCTTCAAGGAGACCCTCCATCTTTCAACCCTTCCACTTTCCATCTCCCACATTCATTTATGCAAATCAAGGGTCACTCAATTAATAGGATTACCTTGTTAAATCATCTCTTCTCCTCCCCCATTCACATCAACAAGTTCAAACAAACGTGGGAGAGAGAAAGAGGTTGTACAGGAGCAACTTTTGAATAAGTCAGCACAAGAAATTATGTTTATCAAAGTACATCATCATAAACAGCGAAGGAATGTAGAATAAGCAATCGCAAGTAGTTGCAGAAATTGCAAAGGTGGTATTCGAGCCTCTGGAATTGGAGCAGCGGCTTCGGCATAGCAGGCGACACGCCGAGGGAAAACAGCAACGAACAGCAGCGTCATCACGACGGCGGGACAGCAGCGGCTGTTCGTGATGGAGACAACAATGGCTGCGGCAGATTCAAAAACGGCTACAACTGCTGCTCGAACGGGTTGATTGGTGCAGCCGACGGTGAGCAATACCGAACAGCGAGGCAGTGACAGCAGCGGCGATGCGACGTCGACTGCACCGTGACAGCAGCTCGCGAACAGCAGCAACGGTGCCGGCGTCGAGTGCGAACAGCTCCGTGACCGGCGGACAGCAGCTCGCGTCGGTAAATCAGCGGCCAAGACGAGCAGCGACGGTGCTGTGATGGAGACGGTGAGGAGAACGGTCGGGGCAGCGGCGTGAACCAGCGAAGAGACGATCTCGGCGCTGTGTTTACCACGGAAACGGTGCTGCAAATTCAGTGAAGATTAGGAATTTCACTCCTATTTTGGGATTTCACGAGAGGTGAGAAGTAAAGAAGTTTGGGCCTTTTCTTTATTTAAATGAGTGGGCCATGTGAATTAATTTTAAGTGTTGGGCCTTTTGTTTTAGTAAAGGAAATGAATTGGAGTACATTAAATCAATGGATGATTTTATGCACGCTTTTCAAGAATGGGATGGAACACAAGTTAAAGCTTCAAACGAACGAGGTGGGCTTTCGAACTAAAGTATTTTCAAGAGCTTTTGATTTAATATGTTGGTTTGAGCATCTTTTTATGTGACGAAATGCCTGTGATTGTGATTATTACATGATTATGTGATTTATGTGCTTAAAGTGAAAGTGATTGTCAAGTGTTGCGCTGTGTAGCTTTTTAAGTGGTAGTGAAATGCTCGACTTGTTGATGTGATGTGAATTGATGCTCGACCTTAACAGAAAAGTGATTTATGTTGCAAATACGTTTTTGAGGAAAATAAAGTTTGTAAAAGGAATATCATGCCATGTTTTGTTTTGAGAAATGCCTATCTGTTTGTTTAGCAAGGGAGTTGTCCCTACTAGACCTATTGAAATCGAATTCGGGTCTGACTAGGGAGTGAGTCCCTACTCAGGCTAGTGTACACCAATGGGGATCGTGAGCCGTCTTTTGGGTCGGCCGGTCCAGTGATCGAGTTTGCGGCCACATTCTCGTTCACAGGATGTTGATGTTGATGAGATTGATGTTGATGAGATTGATGTTGATGAGATTGATGATGATGTTGATGATTGCTTAGTGGGGAGTGAGTCCCTACTATGCGTTTAATCGAATTCGGGTCCTAGCAAGGGTACGTCCCTACTCGGACTAGTGTACACGATGAGGACCGTGAGTCATCGAATGGGTTGGCCGGTTTTCGTGCTCGTGGAAAGTGGCCCCTTACACGGCACCCTAAAGAACAGATATGACAGTTTCTTAAATAAATCAAGAAGAAATGGTTGTGTTTTGAAATGATGAGGAAAAATGATTTGAGGATGAGTTGAAAGGTTGTGATTGAGATATTTTTATTGTCTCGGGCCTTTTCAAGTTAAAACCCCGAGGTCACTCAATGGTGGCATGATATAACTGTTTTGGCATTTGTCCACTGAGTGCATCAAGTACTCAACCCTGCATATGTTTTCCCTATGTGCAGGTTGAGTGTGGACGGGGGACGGAGGATGTTGAGCATTGGACAGAGACAATATTCAATAAATGATCCGGTTGCTATTGTGTCTTCATACACAGTAGTAGCTAACTCTCAAATGCTTCCGCTACGTCAAGTTTTAAGAATTTCTTTTAATTCCTTTGAATTGTCAAACTATGTCATTCACGTTATGTACCTTGGGGTATTGAAACCTTGTTGATAAACGAAATTTCGTATTTTGATCGATATGTCGTACTCCTCTTGATCGTTTCCCCTTCTTCCCCGCTTCTTAATTCCCCCATTAGTCGCGATTTTCCCGTGCTTCCTATCCTTAGGAAGTGCGGTCGTGACACTCACCCCTCTGGAACATTATTCTATTATCAAACGTTATTTTGAGATATTTGACGACTCTCAGTCCTACTTTAAGATGATCACTTCGGGGTTGATGCATGAATTAACATATCACATTGACTGCATATACTATATCAGGTCTAGTGTGTGATAGATGAATCATTTTTCCTACTAACCTTTGATACCTCTCTCGGTCAGCTAGTTGATCTCCTTCCGTGGTTTGGAGGCCATGATTTACAGTGATTGGTGTATCTGCTAGTTTACACTTCATCAGCCTAGTTTCTGCTACAAGATCTAGAGTATACTTTTTGTGGTTGATAAAGATCCCCTTCGTTGATCTTTGAACTTCAATTACCAAAAATTACTTGAGTGCCCCCAAATTCTTCATCTCAAATTCTGTGACCAAATTTTTCTTTAGTTGCACTCTTCTGGATCGTCATCTGTGATGATAATGTCATCAACATATCAGATAAATGATCTTATCCCCTATTTTCTTCATGAACAGTGTGTGATATGCATTACTCTGCTAGTACTCGTATTTCTTTATAGCTTCGGTGAATCTCCCGAACTACACCCTTGGAAATTGTTGCAATCCATACTAGGTTCTCTTAAGCTGGCATACTTCTCCCTCTTCAAAGCTATCTTCAAATCTCAGGGGAGCATCCATGTAGACTTTCTTTTTTAACTCCTCATGTAGTAACGCATTAGTCACATCGAACTAGTACACAAGCCAATGTTTGTTTGCTGCAGTGGAGAGTAGTACGCGAACCGTATTTATTTTTGCCACTTGAAAAAGTTTCTGAGTAATCTACTCCATAGGTATGGGTGTACCCTTTGGCTATGAGGCGAGCCTTGTATATCTCAATTGTTCCGTCAAGTCTTCATTTGATGGAGAAAACTCATATGCAACCTACAATCTGTTTCCTTTTTGGTAGCCAACATTTCAACCATGTCCTATTCCTTTCCAATGCTTTCAGTTCTACCATCATTGCTTCTCTTTAGTGTGGGATCTTCAAGGCTTCATTTAATGTCTGTGGGATCTCTTCTTGTCCATACAAAGTTGCCTAAAAAGCTCTAGCTAATTTCTTCAGGTTTGCTTTTGCCATACTGCCTACTAGGTACATTAGTGTCTTCGTACTCCTTCCAGGGAGTATTGTTTCGGTGGGATCCAACTAGTGCTCTGAGGGGGTATAATGTACTGTCAGTTGTAACAATATCGGAATTCTCAATAAGATTGTTTACCTCGGATATTAAATGCGGAGATGTTGGGGAAGCACTTGATTCCACTGGTCGACTTATGTTCAAGACTTGCTCGGCAATAGGACTTACTAGTTCCGGTGGATCTCCAGAAGGAGATTCATGGTCATGGTTTATGGGCAGCCAACATATCATGTCTTCCGTTATTATTTCATTTTTGTCCCTCTTCCCATGATTGGTAAGTAGAGTGGCGTAAAAGAATTCTGTTTCTGGAAAGTGCAGTTCATCGTGGTGATAACTTGCCGGTTTTTAGGATCATAGCATTTATACCGTTTCGGGTTAGCACCATACCAAATAAAACACACTTAATTGCGAAGGGGAGAATTTATTTCTCTCGTGTTTGGGGACATAAACAAAGACTGAACATCCGAAGACGCGGTGATCAAGGGATATAACTGGTGGTATACTGGTTGAGGTGGACAACACTTGAAGTGGGTTTTTGTGATCGAGCATTTTTTGGGCAAACGATTTATGAGGCATGGAAGTTGTGATGGCTTCGGGTCGGAAGGAATTTGAGACTTTTGATAGTAAGTTACAATACAATTTAGTGACACGACACGATCAAAACCTGATATTACACGATAAAATATGATATTACACAACTAAAACTCGTTACAACATTATTAAAAATTCTATTGATTTAAATCTAAATAATAAAATTTTAATTTTAATTTTTTTAAGTAATAAAATAAAAATTTTATTTCTTAATAGACAACTTAAACCCAATCCTAACTCGACCTTAACTCAATTTGAAAATCGAATTCTTATTTATTGGGTCTATCCTATAAGGATCCAAACCCAAAAATTGCATGTTCGTCTCAAATTAACTTCGTGTGTATTCGTGTCACGTGTCTGATAAAAAATTATGAGGCCTAGACCTGGGGCCGAATAACAAAAAAATGAAATTGAATATCAAATATATCTAAATATATGATTTTTTCATAACTACTGAACTTGTGCATGTACATGTAATGCTAGTTACTAATATGAAACGACGCCGCACGAAACGTTCAGCAAACGTATAAAGCTTAAGGTCGTATACCGCCTTCTCTTTTGAACTAAAATTCGTCAGAGCTCCAATTTCATTGATCGCCCGCCATGGCTATGCAAGCTGGAATCGGATTATCCAGGATCTTTCTAATTGCTGGAGCTGGTAATTTATTGCGTTTTTTTAACCATTTTTTTGTAGTTTGATTTTAGGAAAGGTGTATATTTTGCTTTTGGTTTTTTCTTGTGTGATTAGGTTACACGGGAACTATATTGTTGAAGAATGGGAAATTGTCAGATATATTGGGGGAGTTGCAGGTATTGAATTTCTCATCTCCATTCATTTCAGATTTGTTCCGTGTTGATATGTTGTTCTTTTGATTTTGTTAAATTTTTGAGTTGTATCATCTCAATTTAGTGTTGCTTCTGTTACAAGCGCTGGAGAGATTCTCTTCACGCTTTAGTTGGACCGCATCTTTGTAATTTTGTCCAAATGCATGTCAAAGTTCGTATGCTTCCTGATATGGACGAAATTCAATCTGCGAAGGCTATTAAAATAATTCTGAGTTGTTAGACTAATTTTCTGAGAAGTTATTTCTTCTTCTGGAAATAAATTACTACTAGTTTAATAGTTGAAGGTGACATAAAAGTTGATGCTAGTGGTATCATGAGTGTTTGCTAGTATGCCCTAGTGAATTGAAGTTTCTTGAGCTAATATCTTTTTTTAGTTGTGAATTTGTGGTTGAAGGTTGATTTTGAAATGTTTCCTGGATATTTGGCAGAATTTGGTTAAAGGCATGGAGAAATCAGGCGAGTTGGAGGGGGATTCTGATCATTCTGACGCCATTGCCACCCAGGTTTGTGCATGGTAACAGATGAAATTATCATCTTGATGTTAATGATTTAGAGCTTATTGTTATTTTATAGTACTACTTTGGTCACTTAATCGACTACTGGCTTGTTCTGTACAATCATTGACCATGATGGTTTAGCAAATAATTTTGAGTCTTTCATCTGGGAGGTATTGTCTACATTTCTGCACGTGCAAATGGCTTTTAAATTTACAGTTTTGCCTTATCCACCAAAATGTTGGGTTTCTCACCCTCCTTTTTCTTTAAGGATCTCAGTGCACTTGGTATAAAACTGTTACAATTATCTTATGAGCTCAAATGCCTCTGAATATTTCAAAAAGATGTGCTCTACAGATTTGATATATGGTTAGTGCGTTTTTCAGGTCCGTCGACTAGCCATGGAGGTTCGCCAGCTGGCCTCATCCCGGCAGATTACTGTTCTAAATGGGAGCACTACCCAGAGTCAGTAACTTGTTTTTGTGCAAGAGCATATCCCTTATAGTTTTGCAAGTGTTGACACTTTTTCTCTTTATCGTAGGTAACTTAGCATCTCTAGTTGTCCCAGCTGCTGCTGTTGGAGCTGTGGGATATGGCTACATGTGGTGGAAGGTAAGAACATACATATTACATTCATTTTCATGCCTAGGAATTTCTGCATTTAAAGGCTATTCTCTTCTTTGTATCCTGTTTTCTGCTTGTAGGATGTCTTCTTTAGTATCCTTACTGATACCCTTTTTCATGACATGGTCCCTCGAATTCCCCATCTTCAAAATGTCAGGGTCTTTCCTTTGGAGACCTGATGTATGTAACGAAGCAGAATATGGCAAATGCTGTTACAAACTTGACAAAACATTTGGATCATGTGTCTGACGCTCTTGCTGTAAGTATAAGCTATTTCTATTATGTATTTACTGGACCCATGTTTTCTTTTCCTTAATCCCTACATTTTCGTGATTACCTGCATCAAGAAGCTTTTTGTGTCTGTTTTATGAATGGTATATCCATGATGATCAACAAAGCAAGAGTAGTTCTTTATTACGTGCCTTTGCTTTCTAATCTGCTTTAGATTTATTCACTCTCATGTTGCTTAGTCTAGTACTTAAAAGAATATATTCTTTGTTTCACATGAACTTGAAACATTATAATAGCTACAACATTGGTGGTCTGTTTATTTTGCATATGAAATTTCTACATAGATTGATTTTGGATATGATGTCCGAGCAGGCAGCAAAAAGACACTTGACTCAGAGAATTGAGAACCTGGATGGAAAAATCGATGAGCAAATAGAGATTTCTAAATTGATTAGAAATGAGGTACAAGCAATAGCACTACTGATTTCTTTTTCTGTTTCATTAGCTACTAACTAGTAATCTAAAGAATATTATCATTTCTCAAAACAATTTATACTCTCGAAACAGGTCAATGATGCGCATGCTGATCTCTCTCAAATTGGCTTTGATTTGAACGATTTGCATCGGATGGTGTCTGGTTTGGTCAGTTTTATTCTGTCATATTATTTCTTCAGTTTTGTTGCCAGTACAAGAAATATTGATGTTGCTTTTGTTAATTATAGTCATTAAGGTGCCACACATGTAGATGTGTTCATCTGTTGAATGTCGTCTTACATTTTTCATTTATCATTATGCATTATTGCATATTTAACTTATGTGACCCTTTTGTGAATCCAACATGAAATAGCTGATTCATCCATCTAACGTACCTTCTAGCTCCATTGTTTCATTATTTCGAGACTAATAAAGTTAGTTTTGCTTTATATTTTACACATTCGAGGCATGGGACTTTGTCTGGGGTGTTGCTTCATCATCTCTACATGTTTGGTTCATATATATTGCACTGTTATTTCTTTGGTAGTGCTTTTCCTTTTTGACTCTTACCTCATATGTTCTATTGCAGGATGGCAAGCTCCATTCACTAGAAGACAAGCAGGTGAACTATTTTTCTTTCAATTGAGTATTAGTCTCTTCTCTATTTTTTTGCTCTGCAAGTTACTATTCCGGCTTGAATTTTCTCCAACAACCAAGTAATATTAGAATGCAATATGGTGCTTCAGTATTGCACCTCTGCAGCACTTAATACTTGCTCATTCTTGCTGTTTATAGGAGTTTGCAAATGCTGGGGTGATGTACCTGTGTAGCATTGTAAATGGAAAAAGGATGCCCATGCCAGACAGAATTCAGGTTGGTTTCTTTTGTGCCTATGTTTTTTTCTCTCCTTTATAATTTGCACTCCCTCCATCCCATAAAAATAGGGACTTTGGGGATGGCATGAGTTTTAATGTAAAATTTGGTAAAGTAGGGGAGATGTAGAAAGAAAAAGTGATTGAAGTATTGTTAGTGGAGAATGGGGTCCACCTTATAAGAGAGAAAGAGAACAGCCTTGCCAAAAATAGAAAGAGACTATTTTTGTGGGACTGACCAAAATGGAAAAAGAAGACTATATTTATGGGACGGGGACGGAGGGAGTAATAAAAACCAGGTTTTCTCTCTGGTGAATTCATCTGATGTTTTCTTATAGAATGCCATTTCTCGTCTTTTCAATTTCTATGTATGATGGCCTTTGAGGCAAGAAAAAAATATTTGAGCCGTGCAAAATTTTTAATACCTCTTTCTCATTTCAGTTGTTATTCAGAAGGTGTATTCATACTTTTTTCTTCGCCGGGTGTTTGGAAGCATGTTATGTGATTTTCAGCCATATCTAATGTAGAGTCATAAGTCATAACTGTAAAATCCAGTAGTTGGTAGCAAACCTGTTTTTACTAACTAGTAATTTGTTTTCAATGTTTTGGTGCAGGATCAATTTAAACTTGCTGGAAATTCAATGCAAAGTCTCATGGTACCTCATTTATTTCTACTAAATGCTTCCCCATGCTAAATTTTTGGAGTCCATTACTTTTTTTTTCTTAAGGAGATATACATGATTTTATAGTATGCTGATGAGCCTTTAGCCCTTTACATGCTACAGCTTGGACTTTGAATAAGGCTTCACGAATTTATCTACTGGTGAATTGTGATGACTGTTTCTACAAAAATTTTCATCCTTGAACAATTTAAAGCCAGCTTGTGGCATTGAATAAATTTTAGTCTAGTCAGAAGTTCTTCAATATAGGTTAATTGCAAAAACTACACATGGAAAGTGGAAACAGTGCGAAGAATCTTTTTTGTTCTTGGTGAAATTCCTGCATTCCCTTACTCCTCTGTTCAACTATTTTCAGGGTCTTAGAGCCATCGTAGAGTCTCCTGAAAATTTATTGACAGATGGGAGTGTTCAAGACTTCTCTTCTGAGAAGCTCAACAAAACCATAACGAGGTATGCTATAACAACGTTTTTCTACTCACAGTCTGAATTCTTTTTCATTGATATCTATTTGCACACATACAATTATTTTCATGCATTTATGACCAGTGTATTTGACATGCAGGACTTTTTCAAACAAGTGTTGAGCTACTTGCTCCACATTTTTCACTACTAGCTGCTGCCGTTTTAGTGTCTTCTCTATGCAACACAGTCTTCTCGATTATCACATATACAAGTACATAGTTTGCATACTGTTATAGAAATAATGTTGTAGTTACCGTGTGTGCTGTGCCCATGGATTTGTTAATTTGTTGGTTTGGAATTTGTACTAATTAGAAGCAACATTGAATACATGAAGCCTGGGAAGAAGGTTATATTCCTAACATACCCAATCTATTCGTATCACCCCTGTAATTGAATTGATTTTCAGAGCTGGTTTATTTCAACCATGTTACATAGTTATTGTTCATACATAGCTCTCAGATCTAATACTTGACACATTGCATTGATGTGTTCCAAAACGGCCATCCTGTGGGTTTTTCTTCATCATCGTCATCACCGCCACCACCAGTAGCAGTAGTAGTCGTCTTTTCAACGAGCTCTTTAAACAAGGAAGAGCGGAGGAGCAGACTGAGAGCTGTTGGGGTGGTGGGCTTATTCCAAGGGGTGAGAGGCATTTTCCTTTCAATAATCTCATGCTTGTCAGATATTGCTGGATTCTTTATTGCAAACGAATTCCCACTAGACAAATCCAAGCAGTTATTCTGAGGCCTCATCCATCTAATATAGTTGCTCAACTCTTCCTTGTGATGCTGCCTTGACCTTCACCATAACCAATCACTTCGTTAATCACCACATTAAACATCCAACTCTCTACTTGTTTTAGCTAAAATGCAATGAAATCTTCACCTTCCAACACCTCTACTGTACTTGGACACTCCTCTCGCAAAACCACTGCTTCTCCTGCGAAATCAGCTCTATAACCAAGTGTCGCAACCAAAACATTATATCGTTAATCGTTACCTTCTTAGAGAGACCAAGTATTCCTCCTTGCTCATGTTTTGCATTATTTCTATATCCTTTTTGTAATCACATATCTGCAACCAAACTTGTTTCAGTATTCAAGATTTAAATGACAGTTATCTATAGATATATCGAGAGAATCATACTGGGAAGTTAGTATATGTTGAGGCTCCCCAGTATTTGATTGCAGCCAAATCATAGACTCTCGCTGCAGCTTCTTCTTCATCGTATGCCCCTGCAACCACAATCGATGTTTATGAGGAGCACATGTTTGGCACCAAAAGTTTGAATCACTTGAAGTTTGAGGTACTCACCAAGATATACTGCTCCATACCAAGAATACCAGCCAACACAGTAATACCATATTAGTATAGAATGGTAACGATGTTCAAATGAATAGTATACAAAACAAAAGAATGAACCTTGTTTTCCTTTCTTCTTTTGAGTTTCATTCCAAGACCCTTTATCCCATAGATGAGCTTCGAACCGCCCTGTCCACCGGTGTCTAGAGAAAAGTAGAAAGAGAAAAGGGATTCATTATATCCTGCAATAAAAAGGCTAAGAGCAATGAATAGATTTACCTGCTAACTCCACGAAATCTTGAACTCCTCTTGATGGTAGTGGTAGTGGTAGTAGTCGTTGCAGTGTGATCTAGATGGAATGAGTGTCGAGGTCGCTGTTCATTACAGAGTGCTAATAGAGACGGAGACCTGCGTCGTCTCTTCACACACTTAGTTTCATGAGCATCAGCTTCAGCCATGGAGGAAAATACGAGTTTTTGACACTTGCGTGCAAAGGTTCTTATAAGCATGCATACGATGTCGTGTGCTTGTTTTCTTCTTGTTACTACAGCTTGTCTTGATGGAAAAAAGGACAGGAAATCGATTATCACAGTAGCATGTTTGCTGTCTTTTTTCTCCATTTAGTGTTCCAGCCTAACTTACTCACCAAACGATGTTTTCCACACTTGAATTAATACCAACATTCTCCAAAAAAAAAACTAATTTAGTAGTGCAAAAGGAATATGGATATGGTCAAGGACCTTAACATCATAACCAATGGGATTTATTTAACTTTATCTCTAACACAGACAAAAGATTGTATTACCCAGAGATGACTAGTGTGAGCCAAATAGCATCATTTCATGTTTACACAACAAATTGGTGAATCAAACTCATTGGATTCTTCGTCCACCTGGCTTCTTCACTTCTTTCCTGTTTTTTTCTCATTTTGGTTTTATTTACTTCACTTGGCATTATATTAACACAATTGCAGATCATTGTATTATTTGCTCCCAATGTTGATTTCCTATGAACAAAAAACAAAATGCTCTACTGAATTTGCTCGTTTCCACAGCCACAATTTACTCTTGAATCTCCCATTTATACATAAAGGAAGAACAACTACATGAACGAAACCTAAACAAAATTACGAATCATCCATGATAACGAGTGACGAGCATAAATCATTGTGGAAACACAGAATGAAACAAGGAATTTCTCAGATTTTGTTGATGTAGTCGAATGTCAATAGCTACAAGAAAGAATAACAGAAGCCTACAATGGAAGCAGCAAAAGTGAGACAACATCAATGGGAATTGCCTGCACATGAACAAATGTAAAAGGTGAAAGAGAACTGACCTAAAAAAACTATCTGTTGTATGTGCCTAAGAGAGTTCTCCTGCCAAGATTAAAACCCCAGCCGAGAATCACAAAAGAATCACTGTGCAATTTGTCCCCATATTGGAGCTTGCACAAAGAATGACTTTAACTTCTAATATTTGGTTAGCTTTATGTCTCTGCTTCATCAATATGTATTTCTAACTTTCCTGTGTTGTTAGATTCCCCGAAAAATAATATCATTAGCCGAGTTAGCTAGGTTGAAGATTCATCAGCTGCAGACCAGTCAAATTCAGCATCTATCACCTAATTCACTTCCATTTTCTATCACCACCTAAAACTGTCACTACTCTTGGCTTTATGTCACTCTTGCTTTTGGTTTTCTCTTGACTCATGTCGATGCCTCTGATCTCCGTGCAGTTCTCCACTTAAATCCTCATTAGGCTTTTTCTTGAACTTAATGGAAGGAAAAGTGCATCTTACGGATAATTTAGAATTAACCGTAGCTTCTTTAGATTCAGTAGAGCTCATAACAGAATGACGACTTTGATCATCAGGGATAGGATAATTTGATGATGTTAAGCTCCCACACCGAACTTCCAGTTGCTGCCTCTTTAGTCGCTTGAAACCCTGACAGAATCAAAGTTACAATTTTTAGTTTGAAATTTCACTATCATATCAACAAGAAAACACTCTATCAACAGAAAAGCATCACCGTTACTGCAAAAAGTAAACCAGAGTAAATTTAACCACAAAACTGCAGAATAGAAAAGTATTCTAATATACAGCTAACAACTCAGACATGAAATGTAGTACCTGCTGGACAGTGTTTACAGATGTAAAATCACGTGCAGTTTTTCTTTCCATTTTGCTCTTAGATCTTCGCTTAACCCTGAATATTTCGAAATCTGACTCGTCCTCATAGGTTGCGTTTCTAGTGCTCTCCGCCTGAATAACTTTCCTTTCTGATCTAGGTTTTCTGTTCAAGGGTTGGGAATAATCAAAAGGCATTGCATATATATCAGTCTCCAAGTTGGAGTTCCCATGGTCCTGCCCAGCCTGCAAAAGTAAACATGTGAGTTTAACATTTCATTACATTTCAATGATTCTTCAGTAAAAGAATAACATATAACAAAACCTTCAGAAGGATAATGAATCTTTACTTTGGCAATCATGTTGAGGCTTTTAGTTGATTTCGACGATGACATACAGGAAATAGATGCATCCGTTATTTCAGTCCTAGTATTTTCGCTGCAACTGGTTAAAACAGATGGGTATCCAGATGTTTCTTCATCTGATACAAGAGAAATCTTTCCATAAGGGATGTAGCTATCATTTTCAGATCCCGAGAACATGCGGAACAGTAAACCAAAGTCATTGCTGTTCCCATACTTCTCCTCGAACTCCTGCAATATATCCTTCTCCTCCTCATATTGTCTGGCTGCTACTTCCATTTCAAGAATATTTTCTCTTACAGCAAGTGTCAGAGTCCCTCCACAAGGCCAATCAATTGATCTGATATCTGTTATGGAACCAAAGGATACGTAAATATTCTAACAAAAGGTATTCTGAGAAAAACCAGAGCTATATGAACTTTGTAATACCATGGTGGAGGCATACAGGGTGCGAGTAACACTGGCAGTTTAGATATGCTACATAACAATCACGTTTGCACTGGCTGCAGAGAATTGTTCCATGGGAAAAGGAGGAAACGGTTGTGCATGCTCTTGATTTCATCAGGCACCATCTGGCATAATGCTGAAATCGGATCAAATTAACAAAAGAAACCATTATGCTTCTCTGTGATATCAAATCTCCATGTGTACACTCTGGTTTATCAAGTTCGGATCTTGCATAATGTAGTAGCATTGCTTCTTTGCACAGAAGTTCCTCATGGGGAAGAAGAGGCATCCTTCCGAGCAGAGCGTAGCGCTGACTTGCTATTGATCCCAAGTGAAACCAATCACCCATTGCAAAATTAACAGCTTCACCACAATTAAAACCTGAAAGATAAAAGAAATTATTTCATATTTATAAGAAAGACCGAACTTTAGAACTGCACAATCTCAACCTGCAGCAGCATATTTATCACGTACCGTGACTAAATCCTGAGTGATAAGCTCTAGGGAAAGTTATTACGAATTCCCCAGGGTTCTGTACGGCTCTATAAACAGGGACATCATGTTCTAACAATATATTTGGTGGGAAAAGAGTTGTCTTCCCTAAAAGAACATCAAAGGCCCCATCCTCCCCATCACCAGGTAAGATATCATGGGCATAGACATGGTCCTTCACCACATTTTCAAAAGCAGTAGCTGCATGACCGGGAATTCCGTACCAAGTTTTTGCAGCTCCACAATGGTGATAATTGATGCTGTACACACATAAAACTACAATCAGCAAAAGTTAAGAATCATATCAAACACCATACCGCTTAAGTAGAATAACACATACCTATACAGGTAATGATCTTCCACATGCCAAGCAAAAATGCTAAACAGCATCCCTATGTAAAGCATAGGTTCAGTGACACCCTAATATGAACCAAATATCAGTCAGGAATGTGACAACAAAGTTAAAAACTATTTTCAAGAAATATTAAGCACATACAGGGATTTCTGTTTCAAGAAGACGCAAGGTAGATATCGGCAGCCGAGGAATTTTCTGCAAACAAGTACAATACATTAGATATTACTAGTCACATTCCCACAAAAGATCAAGACATCTATGCATACAAAAATGACATAGTGAAAGAGGTCATGAGACCTATAGAGAGGCAAGACATAAAATTACAATGTCTAGATGAGTGACAGAGAGAGCAGAAATCATTGCTAATTGCACTCCAAGAAAGTGTATCAACAAGGATTTTCTTATAAAATATTGTTCTACAACCAAAAACATTCAGAATCTATTTTGTACTAATAAACATCTAGTTCATCTGTTATACAAATTCCATTCATGCAGAAAATAAAGACTAAAACATTTATTTTGAGAAGAGCACCTTAAAATTCCATCTGCTGTTTCCAAGCGGATCACTCGGAGATGATGAAAATGCACTTCCATCAACGTCACATGCATATTCAACACTTTCAGTCTTTCCACAAGCTATCTCATTCCAAAATTCTTTTTCCATGAATTTGGCTGAAAGGCCTCCAGTACTACCATATCTACGAGCAAAAATCTTGTTTGCCATTCTCTCATAATCACGAAATGTATAGTTTCTGAAAAACAACATTCAAGTTTAAAGCCTGAAATGACAGTAATATACTAATATTAAAGTACATCAATGCAGATATAAGAGGAAAAACTCACATCCCACTCATGAAAAAGGTGACCCTGTCATCAGTATCCCATTCAGCAAAACGAAGTGGTTGTACCCTAGTTGTAAAACTGAAACCAACCTTCTCTTTTGTAAGAACTACACCAGCAGGAACAGAAGCACTTACAGGGGATATGATCTTGCAAATACCTGGAGATTGAAGCATATCATTAGGCATATTATGGAATATAAAAGTCTGGGATCTTAAGAAAAGGAAGCCATTGTAAAAGAAAGTAGTTAAAGTCTGCCATTTATTAGCCAACTAGTACAACACAAGTTACTGAACAAGAACTCTATCAGCAAAAAAAAAGACACAGCATCACTGAATTTTTAATGCCACAAATCAAGTACAGAATCGGAGGAACTTTCAAATATTCAATCCAATTTCAAAACTCATAAAATTCAAATGTCACAGTTAGGCATTGAGCATACCATATTTAGAGGCATCTGGAGCTATCTTTTGGATATAAACTAAGGGATTCTGGAATTCTTCTTTAGTTGGACGATAAACCGGGCACTCTGTAACTTTCTCTGTCCATTCAAGGTCTAAAGTGTCAAACTTAGCCACTTTTCTCTTTGAGAAAACATTATTCTTAGTGGAACTGTTGCCAAATCTTGAATATAGGTCAGCTTGATTGTGCAAACTATCACCGCAAGGAGAAGAAGTTCGTAAAGCATCACCACCACTCCTATTCAGGGTCTTGCTAACAATGTAAGATTCATTCTCTGCTTCTATTTTCCTCCTTTTTAGCATTTCATGCTTTAAAAATTCAAGTTTAGCTTCTCTAGAAGAACAAACTCTTCCCTCCACCTGCATAATGTAAAAGCATGAGCATTAATGTAAACATGCAGAAAGAAAATTTGAATTAAAGCATTTGGTCAATACAATAAAGCATAAAAAGCAAACCTGCTTCAGGAATAGGAAGTGAAAGCGACATAAAATCTAGTACAATTAAATAAACTTATCAATATGTTTCACAGATTTAAGAAAAGTAAGAAAAAAAAAGGCCTGCAGCATCTATGGTAGTTCAATTAAGTTTTAAAATGCAGTTACTTTACGCACTATTTTTGTGTTTATCAAAATATCACATAAAACATGCCATACCTAGACCCATGACGGGTAAAACATTCAATTGGTAAAACGTGTAAGAAATAACATCTCATTTTTGTCATTTTGATGTCAGATTCTCTTTTCTCTTAACATTAACATCCATATGATATCATCAATAGGGTTTGTTGTTTCATGTGTAATCGCAGTATATAAAAAATATTTATGTGAAACATCATAAAATTTCAAGGGATGATCAACTAAATCATATGATGAAGATGAGGACTCCACTAAAACTGTAGCAAATGTCCATTGATCCTAATTTCTCTATCATTTTTATCAAAGTATTAAGAATACAATAAATGTCTCCACACCAATTAGCTCCGTGGCCTTTTGTTATAGGATATGAAAAAAAGTCAAACATGAGAACAGGAATAGAAAAATAAAATTTCCAGAAAAGGATATCAGTATATACTCATTTTCCAGAAAAACGAAACATCCTTAAAGTTCACCAATCAAGTCAAAAAAGGTAGGCTAGAAAAATCGATAATTGGCACAGAAACCAGACAAATTCAAAAGCCAAAACTCCCTGGGTATGTACTTTGAGTTTCAGATAGAAAATGAAAGATCCCAAAAAAACTCAATAAAGAAAGATTAAACAATGAACAAATAAAAAAAGAGCGTGCATCCCCAAATCGAAACAATGATAAATTAACAAAATCTGCATTCTATATGGAGTATATTATATGTAAACATTACAGTGAGAAAAAAAACACCGATCCACATCAGAACATCAAATGTTGCATACAATAACTCATAATACACAGGTCATAGTAGAGATGCCGAACAGAGAATCAAATGCCTGATTTTCTCGGCCACGACAGCGACTCATCCAATGAGAAATTGCAGAGAACACAGTAGTTTATAAACTCTAATCAACAGATAAATATTTGACACATAAGAAATTGATCTTCAAATGAGTCCAGAAATCGACGAGAAACACACATTAACCACAGAAAATTGAAACAACAAATCAAGCACCAAAGTGAAACAGAAAAATCACCATCTCATCCGCCAAATGTATATCCCACGCCTCCGTGTTCTCCGAAGGATAAAAAATAACCAACCAAACTAAATTATACTCTCCGCATTCTCACAGTAGCCAGGACCGAGTCAAACTCCGGGATCGAAGCGATGCGATGCGAGTCACGTTCAAAACAGAATTACCAATTTGTTACAATACCGAAAATGCAATTGACGGCGAGTGGACTCACTCGCCGGCCGTCTGCGAACTGGACGAGAAATCCGCTCCGTGGAGAGAGAGAGAGAGAGAGATTGGGAGAGGTGTAGAGAAAGAAACATGAAGGTTGCAGGAAGTTAGGAAAATTATAAAAGAAGGGATGAATTATCGGTTATAGTTTCAATATGTATTGTCCCATCTCAGCAAATTCGTTACTGTAATTATTTATTTCCAATAAATAAAGCAATTACAGCCAATTTGGAAACGACGAATAATAAAAGGGTTTAATAATTACGTAAAATACAATATTTAAGCGAAAAGACGAAAAGGGGGACAGAAGTGTGAACTACGAAGGAAAGTGGTAGTAGAAGTAGTTGTTATAGTTTGGTTGAACTAAACGCCGTTTCTGACAAGCTAATGAAATACCGAATGTACCCCAAAACAGGATAGGAAACCGGTGGATTCGGATAGGGAAAAGCGGCGGTTTGGAGGGTTAAAAGTAGATACTGATGTGACGGTGTTTAGGGGGGTGAGAAATAATCGCGTGCGACAGGTGTGTGTGCACCGTCGGATCTGCACGTTGGTCATATAACGAGCCTGGGGTAAAAAACGGCTGCCATGTGCTCTAATTAAGTTCGCGCGCTTGACACGTATACACACACCGGTTTGACCTAGTCTTCTCTGAGTTGAACAGGTCCGCCACTCCATAGACCATTCTTCTTTTACACGGAGTATTCCATTAGTATCGAAAGCCATTAGAGCATTAGCAATGGGGCGCCCTAAGGCGCGCCTTATGGCGCGCCACGTCAGCAGTTTTATCCTCCTACCTCCCCACCTGCAGTGGGGCGCCCTAAGGCGCGCCCTACGCATCATCATTTTATTGTTTTGTTTAATTAATTTAACTGTTTTCAAATAACAAGTAACGAGTAAATAAAAAACGGTCTAAATAACAAACGACGAAGTTTTAATTAAAAAAAGTTACATCATTGAACTAATAATAAAAAAAAACTAAGTCGGACCAATTCCCAACTTCCGACGCAGCTCATCGAGTAACGCCCGGAGATATTCGGCTTCGTCGGGGTCGGTACACTTCTTGAGGGCCTTGTGCGTCTGCAACATCGTCCTTGCCATCGACGCTGTTGCTAACGACTCAAACGCGGTGGCCGTCTGGGTCGGGAGCTCTACCGGGACCGGAGCTTGGGTTGCAGCGGTCGACGATGAGGTCGCGGTTGCCTTCCCCTTGGCCTTCGCAGCCTTGACGCCGGAAGGACACCAGTGTGCCGGAACTCAGTTCATCCACGTACGTCTGGTTGAGGTCAACCGGGTGACTGCCGCTGCCGCTGCTCGTGTAGTCACCAACTTCGGTGACCTTCGTCCTCTTCGGCGCACCAGTGTGCAGAATTCCACCTTGGAACTTCTGCTTCTCCCTCAAGAGCGCCCAGATGGCCTCGTGCTTGAAATCGCCGAACATCGACCGGTACGACAACATCGCTTTAGTGCGCACGTCGCTCGCGCTCTCGCCGCTCACCTGTAACCGCGTGAACTTCTCGAACTCCGCCGCGTACAAGTTCACTTGCTTCTTGACTTGATACCAATGCTTGCGGAGTTGCTCAAGCTTGCGTTTGTACGCGGTCGGCGGCTTGACCGAATTGTAGAGGTCCGCGATGCGTTCCCAGTACGCGATCTGTCGCTGGTTGTTTGCGAATATCGGATCTTCCGATATATCTACCCAACACCGGGACAAAGTGAGAGTTTCGTCGTCGTTGTAGTTCGTACGGCCGGGGGCGTACTCATCGCAATCACCGGGAGGCGGCAACTTCTGCGCCCGCTGCCGGTTCAGCTTCTTTCTGGCTGGGCGGAAGCGGTCGCGGTGGGGTCGGGATCGGCCGCTGCGGTTGGGCGGTGCGGAGACGGCTCCATGTCAGACAACCCATACGATTCCATACTGAAATCAGGATCGTAATGGGTGTTGTTGTCGAACGAACGATAATTGCCGGGTTCTGTACCCGGCCAATGCGCCCTTGCGCTAAACGTAGGACTATTGGGGCTTGAATCCATTTCGTAGTAATTATGTAAATGTAAGTTTCGAAAATGAAATCGCGTGAAATGAAATGTTACAAATGAACGATATTTATAAAAAATGAAACCGCGTGCCATCGCCCGCGGTCGATCGTCCGCGACCTCCATAATGGGGCGGACGATGGCGCGGACGATGGCCATCATCCGCGGCCATCGTCCGCGATAGCCGCAATGGGGCGGACGATGGCGCGGAAGATGGCCATCGTCCGCGCTGTCCTCCGCGACCGAAGTATAGGGCCCGACTATCGTCCGCGCCCTATGGCGCGCACCCGCAATGGGTGCGGACGATGGATGGTGCGGACGATGCGCGCCATCGGGCGTGCCATCGTCCGCCCATTGCGGATGCTCTTAAATCATGTCTATAGTCTCTAGCTAGTATCGAAGGCCATTAAATCATGTCAATACTACTCCCAACTAAGTTGATACGCTTTAAGAAAGTGTGTTAAAAAGTACTAGAGATAAATAAAGTAAGAAAGATAAAGAGAAAGTAAGAAAGTTGGTGGTGGGATAAAGTAATAGTGATTGGATGTTTTATTTTTTGTCAAAAAGGAAATGACTCAACTTTGTTGGGACGGAGGAAGTATTATGTTTATAAGGGGATTCTGATACGTGCATATCTTTGGAAGACCCCATATCTTTATGTAACAACCCGAACTTTCGTACCTTATTATTATTATTAGCCTAAAGATAAATAATAAGTGATCGTTGTAGTATTCGAAATCTGTCATTTTCATGTATAATAATTGATCTTGGAATTATAAATAATCGTTGCTTCGTTCTCGAACGAATATTTGCTCTCTTCCCAAACTAGTTGCTCTGGTTGTCTCCTCTACTAGTTAATTTCCGTGATTTGGTTATAAACTTTGTGAATTCATTAACGTGATATAGTATCACGATGTTGTTGACCCAAAATGGTAGTTCCTTGTTGTTCTTCTTTCTCAAATCCACTTGAACCCAATCATTTTCAGTCTTACTATATTGGAGCAGCCATCTAATGAGACCTTAAACCTTTTAATTTGACCCTTTGTGTTTTCAGACATTCTTATTAACAAGCTCTATGTTTTACATGAGTACTCTCATCTTCTGAATTCAAATATGACTATTGTCTCTTGATTTGAGCTTTTCTGCAGCTCCATATTTAAAGCTGACATATTGCTTCTCCCTTGGCTAGTTTCCTCTTGTTGCCCTCTTTATTAGTTAGTTTCCCTGAACTGCTTATAAACTCTATAAATTCCGTTGATATGATCTTCTATCACAGTGTTGTTGAACAAATTGCAATTGTTTGTTTTTCCTATCCTTTTTAAATCCATTTGTAACCAACCATCTCAGGTCTTCATGTTATCATCTGAGGATACTTGAACTTTTCTACTTCATTGTTCATTTTGATTATATTATTGGCAACCTATTATTGACATCTACATTCTATTCATCATACCCTTACTTTCGCAATTTATTCCATCTGGCAAGCTCTTCCCACAATAAAATTTCCAAGCTCTATGGATATAACTCAAGCCCTTTGAAGTTGTATCTTTTCTTTTCTGGGAGTGAGCATAATGAGCCCAATTGAGCCTAGTCTTTGCATTTCATAAAAACCTTTGTTGCAAGCAACTGATGAAAGTTTGTGGTGAACCAAACACTCACGTAATTGAAATAATTATAATCGTTTTATTTTCATGGCTACCTTGGAGCCTACACAAAGCAAGAACGATTCAAATATTTCTCTTGGGATCCCAAATTCAGTTCCTATCAAAGTTAAAACGGTTAGATCAACTCTATATTTCCTCCCGTGAGACCCTCATGGGAGGCAAGACGCTGACCACTGCAGAAAAAAAAAATACCTACGTCGTGAACGTTGAACCGAATTGAAATTTAACATCGGAGAGAAGGTCTTTTTGAAAGTATCTCCTTCCAAAAGAATAACCAGATTTGGACTCGAAGGTAAGCTAAAACCACGATTCATTGGACCCTATGAAATTCTGAAGGAAGTGGGTCCAGTAGCATATCGCTTGGCATTACTACCCAACTTTGGAAACGCACACAACGTATTTCACGTCTACCAACTTCGAAGGTACGTGTTTGACCCAGAAAAAAAAATGTGATGCGCCACGAAAAATCGCTCTAGAGCCTGACCTGAGTTACGAAGAAAAGCCGGTAGAAATACTAGATCGAAAGGTGCAGCAGTTTCGGAACAAGTCGATTACTACAGTGAAGGTTTTGTGGAAAAACCATGGACAGGAAGAAGCAACATGGGAGCTAGAAGAGAAAATGAAGGAAAAATATCCCGAGTTTTTTTTTTTTTTTGTCCAAATACATCCTAAATTTCGGGACGAAATTTCTTTTAAGAGGGGTAGAATGTAACAACCCGAACTTTCGTACCTTATTATTATTATTAGCCTAAAGATAAATAATAAGTGATCGTTGTAGTATTCGAAATCTGTCATTTTCATGTATAATAATTGATCTTGGAATTATAAATAATCGTTGCTTCGTTCTCGAACGAATATTTCAAGTAAAAAAAAAAGGGGGTAACACCAAATAAAAAAACTTATAATGTATGGCATATCTCCGAAGTCCGCTAAATTACTATCATACAAATTTATCAAATCCTTATCTATTACATTTAGAGAAAAGTTCACGCAGCCCGTTCAATGGTCGTGCTCGCACTCCAAGAAAGTTCGGTACATCATCAGGGAAGACTATGGATGTTATTTGTTTTCCTACACCAAAGCCACGAACTTAAACTGGGTTTTTCTTATACCAAAATAAATAAATAAATAAATAAAATAAAAAGAGGGCAAATTCAGAGGATCGTTTTTTTTTCACATAACATTTAATGCTGCTTTTAATTAGAATAATAGATCATATCTCCTATTGACAAAGGAGAATAAATTGAGATATGAATGTGTCAGACAACTTTCTACCAACAACTTGCTAGCTAAGCCACTTTCATAGTCATCCTTAATACATATGTATAGATATAAGAATCATTTTCTTCACCCCACATCAGCCATCTTCTCTCTAGTATATTTTTTTTTCTTCCTAGATCAGATTTCCCCTACTCTCACATCTCTGCAACGAGACGTAACTCTGCAGCAAGAAAAACAAAACTCATTCTTTCAACTTCTACTCAAGGAACTGAGAGCTTAATCAATTGAATTACAGAAACTGAATCTGCAAATCCAGTGGGCTACTCCTTTCGGTCCTACAATTTCACAATCAATATCGTGTTGTCGAGGTAAAATCCCTTCCCAATTCCAAGTCATGAACTTTTAGTATACCCTCCACAGCATATCATTCTTTCACCACTCCCACGCTGAACTCGGAATTAAATCAACAATCAAACATAACTCGAACAATGACACAATCAAAACCAATCGAACATCACGAATTGAAACCCCCTTGCTGCGAATTGAAAACTGAAACGAAAGAGCATAATTGGAAAAAAAAGGGGAACTTATCTTCGGGGCCGTTCGGGTTGATTGCGGGACGTTTCGGGGTGGTTCCGGGCGTGTTCGGGGTTGCGCGGTGCCTGGCCGGCGGCTGGACTCCCGGCGACGGCAGGAGGGTGGCCGCTCCAGCGGCTGGGTTGCCTCCATTCCAGGAGCGACGACCGACGGCGGCGAAGCAGCAGTGGTGGCCGACGGCGAGCTGCAGCGGGCGACGGCAGCGTTCCTCCTCGCTGCGGCAGCAGCTTCTCCCGGCGACTGCGACGGCGGACGGACAGAGGCGGCGAGGCAGCAGTTGCTGGCGACTTCCTGGCGACCGCCGCGGCAGCTCCGACGGCGGCGTCGAGCCGGAGAGAGAGCGACGGAAGGGGGATGGCTTTTACGATTGAGGGAGGCGGGTAGAGAGAAAAGAAAGAAGAAAGAAGATAGGGGGAGAGAGTTGACCGATTTGGGGAAAATGGGAGTCAAAATTGAGAAATTGTATTGATAAAAGAATTTGGGCCTTTACTTGTTTTCTTGGGCCAATTAATTAAAATGGGATGGTTGCTAGATTGGGCTCCTTTATTTGTTTAATTGGAGCTTTTAAATTAAATGACAAGTAAGAGGTGAGGTAAATAATTAAGTATTGGGTTTTTAATTAAATCGTTGGGTCGATAATTAATCGTGACGAATTATTTAATAATTCTCGGATTAATTTTTGAAGGATGAATAATTTTATCCTAAGTATGAAAGAAATATAATTTGCGAAGAGAAATAGTTGCGATAATTTAATTATATGCTTAAATTTTTTTTTTTGGGAATTTTTGTTCGATATTATCGTGGAAGGAAATACGAGGAGCCAACGAAGGAATTATGGGCGTAAGTGGCCGACCGGCATCGCCCCGCGACGCCTCGGGCGGCCGCTAAGGAAATGGAAAGAAAGAGGGAGACGACGTTCTCAAGTCACAGAAATAATTAAGTTTAATAAAGAAGTGCTATTAATTATTTTTCCCAATTTAATTAATATGCAAGTTTCTAAAAATTTCTATCGGTGAACAAATGATAAAAGAAATAAAGTAGGGGCATGCATTCATATAAGTATGTGATTTTCTCGAGTTAAGGGTGGAGTCAGGAAAAATTCAAGTTAGAGAAACTAAACGATCAAGGTGAGCTTTCTTATACTAAAATACAAATCGTATTTTATGAAAACAAGAACACATGTTCGTGATTTTAATGATGTTGTCATGCCATAAATGTTTTGTGTATGATGCCTATCTGTTGGCTACGACCAAGTGAATTATGAATGATAATATAAGTCGAATTCGGGTCCCAGTGAGGGTGGTGTCCCCGCTCGGACTAGTGTACACAAGCTCCCTCTGCATGTTGGGCAGAGCAGGTGACCGAGGAAGGTGGGCACCTTCCCGGCACAAGAATACCTCTGACATGTTGGGCAGAGAAGGTGACCGTGCGAGAACACCATCTCGACGGCACAATGTGATCAGATATGGCTAAGTACAGGAAAAAGGGACTGCAGTCCAATGTGAATATTTTTAGTAAGCTCCGGCCTTTTCAATAAACCCCTGAGTGTTACTGTGATGATGGCTTGACAATATTTTCGGATATATATGTGTAATTTTCGGCAATGTGTTTCACTGAGTACTTTTTGTACTCAGCCCTGCATATATTTCTAAATGTGCAGGTTAAGCAGCGAAGTGGTGGAGGAAGTGCTATTGAGACAAGACACTTAATTCAGTCAGATTTTGACTCTCGGAGGTTCATGTCTTCATACATGGAACCGCGTTCATTTGCTTCCGTTGTACATCTTAAAAGACTCAAGTCTATTTTGTTCAAAACTCTGATTTTATTTCGAGCTATTCCCATTTGTTTGGACCTATGGTCGAGTTTTGATGTTTTTCCCCTTTCTTCCCCTTTCTTCCCCGCTTCTTTAACCCTCCCCTAGTCGCGATCAACCGTGTTTTCTATCCTTAGAAAATGCGGTCGTGACACTTTATTAATTAGTTAATTAGCGATTTGTCATATCTCTTCCATATATGTTTAGGATATTTTCTTGTTCCTTAAGTTAGGGTATTTAGCATTATAAATAGGTATCATTGTTATTCCTTTCAATCAACGAATGAATGCATATATGAATTTACGCTTCTTTCTGTTTTATTTTATGCACTTTATTTAAAGCTTGAGTTGCCGACGGGATTCCGCCTCCCGGGACTTCTTGTTTATCGTCTCTGGCATCGTGATAAGGGAAATACCCTTATCAAATTAGTGCTTTCATCTTCGAACTCATGGCCGAAGTCAACCTTCGTTCTTGGCCGGAGATATCGCAAGCATCCGAAGGCTTGCAACTAAATTCAACAGCCGCAACATTGGAGTATATTCGTGCTTGGCTCGACCGATTAGAGACCCGATTGGTTGAGCATGAGGGCAAGACAGCAGCCACGCTCCCTCCGTTGCACCCAAAACCTGACCCACCCGACGGACCCCCACTGTACCCCACAGCACAACCGTAATTTCAGTTCTTGCCTCTAACATCAGGTGCTACCTCCGTCAGCCTACTCCACCAAACCAATCAGGCGCAGTCGTCCTACACCTACACGGATTCGTACGCGCTGCTGCAAAGTCTCTACGCCAAACCACTGAATCCACCTCCACCCTATGTCCCGCTGCGTCAAGCGTATTCCTACCATGAACAGCATTATTGGCCGGTTCCAACTGCTGTCCCACAGGAGCCTTACACCTACTCGGATTCATACGCGCCTCTGCAAAATTCCTATGTCGGATACCATTCATGGCAGTATAACTACCAGCCCATGAATTTTACGTCCCAGCCGACACTGCCACGATCAGAATACCCGCTGCAGCCGCAGCAGTCCTCCTGCTCGCACAACTGCTCTGCACTTGAAGAAGCTCTGGCCATACAGGCAGAAGAAAGTGGTGACCTAACGGATTGTGAGAGAGACTATGATACGCTTCCAATAGTGGTAGAACTCTCGGAACAGAATTGCAACAGAGATGTGAGACAAGCAGTTGAACCACAGTCTCAGTCGAACGAGCTTCCTATCAAGGAGGGGCAAACCGAAGCGAACACATCTGGTGATGAAGTAAAGAATGAGATTGCTTATATCTATGTGGATTTACATGCAGCTAATGCTACAAGTTTTGATCAGCAATCATCATCGTTCGAGGACGATGCACAGTGGATCCCTCCGCGCAATAACATGTCATGTTTGGGCATTCTTGAACGCGTGGACAAGCGTCTCGTTTTAGCGTTGGATTTTGGCAACCACATTGGTCATCCTTTGATGATTTTTGTGGAAGATGATGCAGAGAGACGCTCAACTATTCGGTGTATGTTTGACCCAGGAGGATTCCTCGACACCCATCGTTGCTTCATGGTTCCCACCTTGAGGACAAGGTGGATTTTAACCATGGGGAGTTGATACGTGCATATCTTTGGAAGACCCCATATCTTTATTAATTAGTTAATTAGAGATTTGTCATATCTCTTCCATATATGTTTAGGATATTTTCTTGTTCCTTAAGTTATGGTATTTAGCATTATAAATAGGTGTCATTGTTATTCCTTTCAATCAACGAATGAATGAATATATGAATTTATGCTTCTTTCTGTTTTATTTTATGCACTTTATTTAAAGCTTGAGTTGTCGACGGGATTCCGCCTCCCGGAACTTCTTGTTTATCGTCTCCGGCATCATGATAAGGGAAATACCCTTATCAGATTCAAAATTGACGATCTCCCGCGACATTATGATTCCCCTCTTTTAGGGCATTAGCAATAGTGGCTGATCGCAAGGGTCGAGCGATCGGCTACCCCATGGGTTCTCAAAGGCGCCCACTGTGGAGCAAGGGCTCACCATGAGTTCCGCCCCAAGGCCAAGCCAACGCCTCAGGAGATCTGGCCCTGAGTTAGGCCCCCATTGCGAGGCGTCGGGGCTGATTTTCAATTTTTTTTGTTTAAAATTAATTTATTAAATTTTTTCCCCTATAAAGACCTCATTGTGCGAGAGAAAAATGTGAGTAGAGAATTAATTTATGACGTGTTGCAATTTAAATTATTTAGACATTGACATTAAAAATAAAAGAAAATAGTGTTGATGTAGATATGAAATAGACTCTGTGATGGACTCTCACTGTAAAGAAATGGGCTCTGAGATGGGTTGCTGACATAGCAAGAGGAAAAGGAAATAGGCTCTAAAATGCGCTTCGGATTTAAGGCTCTTATTGTGAGTGCTCCGAGCCAAAACTCTCGCGATAGAAGATATCCCCATCTCTCATACTCCCTTCGTCTCATCTCAAGTTATTGATTTCTTTTCGGCTATTATTTTGAGAACATGATAATAAATAGTTAAAGTGAAGAGAAAGTAAAGTAAAAGAGAGAATAATGTAGAAGAGGATTGCATCTACATTATTCTCTCTCTTACTTTACTTTCTCTCCACTCTAACTATTTATTACTCCCTCCGTCCCCAAAGAATATGTACTTTCGGCTCGGCACGGGTTTAAAAAAAATAAATAAAGTATTGTTAGTGGAAAATGGGTCCCACCTTATTAGAGAGAATAATTCCAAAATTATAAAGTGTATATTCTTGTGGGACGGATTAAAAATGAAAGAGTGCATATTTTTGTAGGACGGATGGAGTATCATTTTCCTCAAACATGTGCCGAAAACCAGTCAATCACTTGATATGAGACGGATGGAGTATTCATTTGTACTATTATTCATTATTTTGCTTTAAAATTGAAAAAATGACCACACTATATATCACAAAACAACTTCATAAATAATACTCCTTCTGTCTGCAATAGGAATCTCATTTTTTCCGTTTTAGCCCATCTGCAAAGAGGAATCCTGGTTCATTTTACTGTAAATAGTAATAGGGTCTCACATTTCACTAATTCATTTCACTCACATTTCTTTTAAAACTAATAGTGTATAAGTGGGACTCATGTTCCAAAAAAAAATTTCCATCTATTTTTCTTAACCTTTCTTAAAACTCGTCCCAGAAAAAAAATGGACGGATGAAGAGGGTAAAATAAATTACAACTTCATTGAAATAAAATAATATCTACGACTTAATAGAAAATGAAATAAAATGTACGAATTATATTTCCGACCTCCTTCATGAATGCGTCACAAACTAAGATTATGCTCTTGGAGCTCCTCCTTGGTCATCTTCAGTGCATCCTTGTCTTGCAGAGTTGCAGTTTTGAGAATTTTCCGATGGGAATACTCACGTGGATGCCATGAAGAGACTCATAAATGTTATCCAGGCCAGGTTTGGGTGTACGGTTTTGATGAGTGTTGGGAAATGACATGTTCTCAATTTCTTGAAGATTTCAGGCATTACATCGGCTATCAAATTTAGGGCCCAATCAAGAACACGGGAGCGGCAGGTTTTCCGACCCTATAGTGGCCGCATCTGCCGCGGAATTGAATTTTTATTTTTATTTTATTCACTATTTTTACTCTAAAAATACCATTCCCTCACTTCACATCTCATTTCATCACCCCTTCACTCAATCTCTTCTCATCTCATTATCTCTCTCCACTAACAAAAAAGGAATCTAAACCATCCCTCAATGAATCCCGACGGGTCTCCAATGTTTCTTGGTGGTTTCCCAATGTTCCCTAGTTGTCAACAAATGAGACCTTGGAATCCGGCTGCTCAGCAAGCCTACAACGCCTTTTGTCAATCTGTAGGATGGGATCCCAACTATGTCAGTATGCTGAACAATGAAGAAGCGTATCGGTCGGTCATAGATACCCAAGATATGGGTACCGGGCCCCAGGAACGCATGGCTCCAACATCGACCCAAACGCCAATTTCTTGATTAACACCGTCAACTGCAACATTTTAGACATGGAGCCGACAACCGGTTTGGGTATACCATCCCTTCCTGAGGTGGCTACTGGCTCGTGCGCAAAGGGGAAGGGCAAAGCGAAGGAGAAATTTTACCCCGTCGGCTAGAAGAGGTATTCCTTGGAGGAGACAGTCGTTCTGGCCAAGTGTTATGTCGACATCTTAGATGACCCGATCTTCGTGAACCCGCAGATGGTGAACAGATTATGGATGCGGATCATGGAGAAGTACAACTAGATGAAGCCCGAGTGGCACTGGTGCGCCCTTAGGACAACCTCCGCAAGTATTGGGGTAGGGTCCAACAAGATATCTCCAAATTTGTTTCCATCTACCACAACCAAAGTTTGGACGACATCTGCCAGAGAGATATGAAGACGTACTCCAATGACAATTTTCTATAGGACTTCATGTACTACAACGTGTTTGTTCTCGTGAAAGATTTCCAAAAATTCATGTTGGATGGCGAGGCTAGCGCCTAGCGGCCCGAAGAGGACCAAGGTGAATGCTGAGGATGAGTACACTAGCAGCTACGGGGGCGATGCCTTCGACTTGAACTCTCCAATAGACAAAAATTTTGGCACACAAGTGTTGAAAGAAAGTTGTCTCATTTGCCAAAAGCTTCCAAGAGAAATGGCAAGATCAAGGCAACCGAGCCACTCGCAGCGGCTCTCATTGATGCAAACGTCCAGGCGATCACCTAGGCATCGATGACGTTAATCCACACCACGGAACTATTTGAGGAGTTCCAAGACAGGGATATGTGAAAAATGTACAATGACATTATCCAGAGGCTTCGTACAAAATTGAGATATTCTTTATGTGTTTTCTTTTATTCTATTACACGGTATTTTTTTTATATGTACATTTTTTTAAAATATCAAATATGTTTTAATATTGTGTTTAATTTATGTTATGTTGCTATTTTATTTTATTTGCTATTCAAATAATTTATAAGGAATAGTGAAAATTGATGAATTAAGATATGGTTTTTTTGAGGTTGGTATATTTAGGTGTTGTAACTGAAATTTAAAAAATATCGACGGAACATGAAAAAAATTGGGCTGTGAGCATGTGGCTCAATTTTTGGCTTACTGTGGATGTCTTAAAGCGATTGAACTAAAATTCTGGGACACTTGAGAAAAGGAGTAATTTAATACAGTAGGATGGATGGTTTTTAAATAACTGGCAACAATAATAATTGAGCAATTACTCGAATTTGCATGCAAAAATAAGAACACAGAAATGAGAAACTAAATGAAGAATGACTAGTTAACCATCAAGTCAAAATAAATGTTAGTATAAGCACCGCCATGGGCAGGCAGATCCACACCACATAGCCTAATAGTGGGGCATTTGCCCCTCTTAAAAAATTTACTACCTGTACTAATTTTTCTTCAAATTTGAATATTTATTTGAATTCCTTGTTAAATACCCCTTCTCAATTCTTCAAGTCCACCCCCCTTAGGCCATCCGCAATGGCGCCTAGCGCATCGCCTAGCCGAGCGCCGGCGCTAGGCGGTCCATTGCAACCGCCCAGCGGATTTCGGAATTAAAAACCGCCGAGCGCTCGGCGGTTTCGCGGTGCTAGGCGGTGCGCTAGGCGATCCGCTCGGCGCTATTGCAACGCTCCGGATTGCCGAGCGCATCGCCCATCGGATTTTTTAAATTTTTTTTATTTAATGTTTTTTTTATGAAACTCGTTCTTGGTTGTTTCTCTTTTATAGAGACATCCGTGAATGTTTTATGTTCCACTTTCGATGTGGGACAAACTCATTCTTGGTTGTTTCTCTTTTATAGAGACATCCTTGAATATTTATGTTCCACTTTCGATGTGGGACAAACTCATTCTTGGTTGTTTCTCTTTTATAGAGACATCCTTGAATGTTTTATATTCCACTTTCGATGTGGGACAAACTCATTCTTGGTTGTTTCTCTTTTATGGATACATCATTGAATGTTTTATATTCCACTTTTGATGTGGGACAAACTCATTAATGAGGATGTTGTAATGTTATTTTAATTTTAATGAAGTGTGTTTTTTTAATTAATGTGCTTTTTAAAATTTTAATATCATTATTGAATTTTCCCGTATCTGTGTGGTAAATTTAATTCCGTATTTTATGTGATTGTTAATTATTTGTTTTATATAATTTTGAGTGATGTGGCTAGACTATGACTGAGATATTTGCTTGTTTTGATGATGTGACAGGAGGATTTTTAGTATTGATGATGTGGTAGGAAGAGTTTCTGACTAGGCTATGATTGGACTATTGCGGGGCTATTCCCATTATGGATTGCCTTAGTAATTAGGTTGATACTCCTTGTCGCCCGTCTTAAATAAACAAGAAAGAAGATGGTTGCTACTTTAATGATGGAGAGAGAGATGACGCCAACTTTTATGAGGGGAGCTGATTGCAGTATTAAATAAAAAGCGTGATGAATTTCAAAATTACAAACTTGAATACTGACGGCGGATTGGTTGAAAGCAGTTCTGACTACGAGAAATGATTGAGGTGACGTGGACCAATGATAAAAAGGTATTGGGAAAAGTGATGTAACTGTGTGCGTGCGTGTTGCGGATTGGAGCTGGTTTTCACGAACGCTACGTGATGCCGCGTCGGCGTGGCTCTCTTTTTCCTTTCTCTCCTCTATCCTCTGTTCTGTTGCACCTCTCTCCACCACAATACATATTCTATCTATTGGTATAAATATAATTAACTAATGAAGTTAGAATAGTGTTTTAATTTAAATAAAATTTATAATTTCAACACCTACAACTTCACCTTTTCATTTTATTTAGTTACCTCCAGTTTATGAAAAAGTTTCAGTAACAAAATTTTGGTACAAATGAATGCAGCTTCCAAAACCTCAAGTAAAAGAATCTATCTCGCTTTCTGATTAAA
The DNA here is from genome assembly GCF_004379255.2 of Salvia splendens. Lineage (NCBI taxonomy): Eukaryota > Viridiplantae > Streptophyta > Magnoliopsida > Lamiales > Lamiaceae > Salvia > Salvia splendens. The sequence goes on from NC_056042.1 coordinate 6,168,571, forward strand.
TCATTAAATGTATCTTGGGTGTACCACTTATATTCTAGAGTTACAGGTGACTTTATAGTTTATATACTTTAAATCTGTAACTAAAATACTGAATCAATCATTATATATTCCAAATAATACTATGTGGTTGAACTACAACTACAAACGAAGTATTCATAGAAAAGAAAGCAATTTCATGGAAAAGAATATTTGAAAAGTGTGTAGATATGTTGTTGCATGCTTTCGGACAATTACATGTGAGATAGGATCTGTGATGTAGACCTACTTTTAAATCCATCTATGGTTAAGTGTCGAATACTATTATTCATATTCTATCTTTACTTTTATTCACATTTTTTTTAAATCTGTACTGAGTTAAAATAAAATATGATGAAATATTTTAGATGAAGGGAGTATAACTTAATTCATTGTTTATTTTAAAGGATTAGAGTTTGGGCTATCCCAATGTATGTGATCACTTCTATCGTTCAATTTAATTTCACTTAATTTTTACTCTATTAAGAATGTAAAATGGAGAAATTTCAGTAAATCACATAAAATTAGTCAATTATCTATCTATCTTATTATCATGTATTATCAATATTCCTATAACTTGAACATAATAAATAAAGAAATACTATATGAAGTGGTGGATTTGTGGCATCATCGAGTAGGTGAAATTCAAATAGTAGTTAATTGTAACATTCAATATTCATCTCTTATGTTAAGAGAGGTTTCCAAATAGTAAGAGTTCAACTACTATTGTATGAGAAAAATATGTCAATAATACAAAGAGTCAAACTCATATCTCATTTTATTTAAAGTAGTAATTTCTTCTTTTTTGCACAAATATGGGGTAAGACAAATGTATTTAATATTTTATAGTTTGAAATACCATTGAAAAGATACTAACATCAAGAATTGGGTCACACCAAAAGAGGAAGAATGCTTTATTCTTGGTTGCTATGTCGACTAGAGGAAATTTCGGCTTTCATATGTATCATTTTCATTTGACCCAAATTCCAATCATTTACTTTTATCAGTCACCACAATTATAGATTCTCGAAATCTCATTTCAATTTTCTAATTAGATTGGGTATGAACATAATGATGCTAATTAATAGATAATACTATTAAATAGCGTTGAATGGTAATAGTACTTAATTCTACGGGCATCGGTACTCATGCAACATCTATATCCAGATTCTAAATTATGTCATAATTTTGCTAAATCATTATTTCCACTTCCCCAAATTAGAATTCAGTGACCTTAAACCTCAAATAATAACACAACTTAATTTTATTAAATTATTTAAAAATAATAAAATAACTAATTACGTAATCACGACATTAAATCTTAAAACAATTATATTAAAAATCAAACTACATGTACTCTGAAATCTTGATTTAATTGCGAAATACTATATTTTTATTTTTAAGTTCTCTAAGTAGTCTTTGACATTGATCCCGAATAATAGACCTCGCTTCACTAAAAAACACACCGAGCCGGACTGAATCTCTCACATCGTGGTCAGACCTGTCTCCCCATCCCCCATTAGTAGTCTCATAATTCATACATCTTCTCACTTTGAATCATCTGACAAAAAAATTTGTTACAATATTTATTAATTCGATACTTTCTTAAATAGTCTTTTTGTAACTAAAAAGATTAAAATCAATTGAACTTATACACTATTAGTCGTCCTTTTTCAATTGAATATTTTATTCTTATGTGAAGACGCTTCCGGGGAAAATTACAGTAATTTTCATTATGGAATCTTAATCCCATCTTCAAATCCCAATGCAATTCACATTATTTCCTGTAGAAATAATCGAATATTTTCATTTGACTAAGTTTATTATTCTATTATTGCTATTAGTTGACTAAGAATAATATTGCAACAACGTGTATGTATAACAACTGGAATTTCGAAATCTCTCCAAAGATGCTGTTAATCTACTAATTATCTGCAATTTGTCTTTTGTGAAATCCAAAAATTAGTCAACAATATATCTAGCAATATGAATTTGTCAACAACAACAACCGCCACTATTTATTATGAAAAGAACATTCAATCAAATACACTGTTCCTACTCTAATTATTCAAGTCTATAATACTAATACTTTAATTACAACAATTACATGCATCCACATGTATTGTAGTGTATGTCTTTCACATACACATACATCATGTGTATCATATGACATAGACCAATTGATCATTTCTTATTGGATTCCACTTAGGGGTGTGCATTCGGGTTTCGGTTCGGTTTTTTGTCAAAATCGAATAAAAACCGAAAAATCGAATTTAGTTCAAAATCCAAACCGAACCGAACCCGAAAAACTGAAAAACCGAAAATCGAACTTAAAAAACCGAAAAACCCGAACAAAACCGAAAAACCCGAAAAACCCGAAAAATAAATATAATATTAATATATATATATGTGTGTGTAATTTATTTTATTTTATATATACTAATAGAATATTTGTATATAATATAAAATTAATAATACATATAATATATATATATAATATAGTAGAATTTATTAAAAGAATATACTATATATTATATATAATAGAATATATTAAATTAATAGAATATATATAATTCGGTTATTCGGTTTTTCGGTTTTTTCTTCGCCCGAACCGAACCGAACTGAAAAACCAAAATTTTTGTATTTTCAAAACTGAACCGAACCGAAAAACCGAAATAACCGAACCGAATTTCAAAATTTCGGTTTGGTTCGGTTCGGATATTCGGTTTCCGGTTTTTTTGCTCACCCCTAATTCCACTCGATGAGAATATATAAAACAACTACTACTACTTCATAGAAGATAAATTAAGCTTACATCATTGCCCAAAAATTATTACTCCATTAATTTTTCTTTTCTCAATTTTATGCAAAAAAAGTAATTTTATCAATTGTATAGACAGATTAAAATATTGTATCTCATTCACAAATTTTGTAATTTCGTTAAGAAATTATAAGATACAAGGACATAAAAATTAGCCGACAGTATGTAAACCACCCAATGAAAAGTTAAATCATCAAATATAATTTAAAGTGAGCATGAAGATGCACTACCTGAAACTTTAGACTACAAAATAGTGAAATGTTGTTTTTATGTCTCAGACATTTCCACCTAAACCAAAACATTTGGCACCCTTTGTAGCTTACATTTTTATTTAAACAACTTTTGCAATATGCATTGTTCAAATTTGATCAGCACTTTGATACGATTCCCAGGCAACCACCGCATCAACACAACGCCGAGCTGCGCGACGCCGAGCTGCACGATGCCGAGCTGCGCGACGCCGAAGAGCACAATGCCGAGCTGCATGGCGACGCCGAAAATCTGCATGGCGACGTCGAGAGATCGGAGGGAAGATCAGCGAGAGGCGAGAACGACATGCAGACGTCGGTCGCGACAACAAGGGGAAGAAGAGTTCGGCGCGCGCCTCTCCGATTCGGCGATTACGTCGCGAAGTAGAATTAGGATTCTCTTTTTCCTTTTAGATTTTATTTCCTTTTTATGTCTTTCTTATTTTTGGTAACTTAGTTATTTTAATGAGTCGAGCATATCTATAAGCTCCGTTTCGGGTTTTCTTTGTTGGTTCTTTCCCGAGATGCATTAGGTTTAGAAGTCGAACCAACCCTAGGGTCCTTAGTCTATAAATAGGGCTTTGTTTATCAAGTTACGGATGAATAAGAATTACAATATTTGCCCACAAAATACGTGAGTTTATCTAAACCTAGTTCGCCGCTGCCCGACGGAGAATCCTCCGCGCACAGCCGCTGCTAGAAGACGCCGCCGATCCTGTGTAGGACGCCGGAGTTATCGTTGGATCGCCGCGCAACCCCGCCGCCGATCACGTTGAGGTAATAAGGCCTTAACATCTGGTGCTTTCATCCAGTACTCATGAAAGGTTTCGACAATAACGGCAAGGCCGTTTGGGGGGGGGGACACAACGATTCCTACCCGCCATACAGATTCGGGGGTCGTCCGCCGAGGACGAACCGCCGCGACGGTGGGGGTTTCCACCGACAACATGGGGACGACGGCGAGGGGGAGATTCGCCAACCCGAGGAGTCGCGCAGGGAAGAGACCAACACTACTACCTGGGCTCAGGTTTTGGAGAGGTTGGAACGTTTGGAGAAATTCGATTCAGCGAGGGAAGATCCGGATCGCCGCGGCGGGAATCTTGGAAGTTCTTGGTCACGCGGAGCGGTGAATCCGCCAGAGTATGACGACGAAGACGATTGGGGATTTGATGAGACACGTCGCATGCGCAACGGAGGGACATTTGTTCGGGGTAAAAACCCTAATTGGGGTTTACGCGAGGGGCAACCCGACACGAGGCTGAGACGCGATCAATGGGGTCGCCATGGTCCGGGATGGACGATGCAGGGAACCCCCAACTCGAGGCTGGCGCCCGGAGGGTTCGATCAATCATACGACCGGCCTCCGACATGCTGGGACCCCCCCCAGCGATATCAGGGTACCGTGCCTGGTTTCGACAGACCACCGGGGGTAAAGATGGATCCGCCCAGGTTCGACGGGTCAGACGCGACTAATTGGATCGCAAGAGTCCAATATTATTTCAATCACCTTATGATGCCCGAGGCTCAACGATTACATTACGCGATGATGCTGTTTGATCAACCTGCAGCTGAATGGGTCTTTAATTACTGCGCGAATAACGAATTCGTCACGTGGAATGAGTTTCTGGGGGACGTTCGCCACCGTTTCGATAGAAAGAGTTTTCAAAATTACTTTGGGTTGTTGGCCAAACTCACGCAAACGGGATCACTTTTGGAGTACCACAATACATTTGAAAAATATTTGAATCAGGTCCATGGAGTCCCGGAATCAGAGTTATTCACTTTGTTCGTAGCTGGCCTCAAACCGGACATTCAGGAGCGCGTGAAGTTGCACAGACCGGAATCATTGGCAGCCGCGATGGCCTTGATTTTGGAGTGGACGGAGGAGATACATGACCGTGGGGCACAGGCAGCCTTTTCAACCGTGCCTCGTCGCGCTTGGCAGAATCGTGATGGACGGGGGCAGTCAAGTACCTCGGCAGCACCGACATCCGCATCGGTCACAACCGCCGTGGGCCAGACCACGGGTTCAGTGGGTCGCAGTGGGGAAAGGCCGCGACCCGGCATGATACGGGTATCCCAAGCGGAAAAGGCGGAGCGAGCTCGTCAGGGTTTGTGTTATTATTGCCCCGAGAAGTGGATTGTAGGGCACGTGTGCAAACAGCGATTGCTATGCTATGCGGAGGAGGACGATGAGAACGACGGTGTTGCGGAGGACCAAGCGGTTGATGAGTCTGTGCCAACAGATATTTCGCATATTCACGCGATGGACGGTGGTCGTCGTTCTCGTCCGATGAAGGTCGTGGGATGCATACAGGACCACGAGGTGTGTGTCTTAATTGACACGGGTAGCGACAGGGATTTTCTACACCCTAAGATTGCGGAATCGTTACACTTACCCCTCTCGCCGATAAGGCCGTTCAAGGTAGTTGTAGGCAACGGGGGGGCCTTACTGTGCACTCACGTGTCCAAACAGACGAAGTTGGAGGTACAAGGGTCGGTGTTCTTGGTGGATTTACATATACTGCCTATTCACGGCCCAGATGTAATTCTAGGAATGGATTGGCTGGAGTCGTTGGGCAAGGTGACCGCAGATTTCGCAGGAAAAACTTTGGAATTCACTCACAAGGAGCGACCTATTACTTTGAAGGGGGTGGTACCACCGCCCCGCAAGATAGACAGAACGTCCTTGGCTGCTTTGATGTCTCCATCGATCGGGTTAGAGGTTTTTGAGATCATGCTCTTGGAACCGGAAACCACTATTACCACACAAGATGTCCGGGAGGATTTTCCTGCTGATCTAACACCACCCATCACGACAGTATTGGAGACCTTCCGACCGGTGTTCAACATGCCATCCGGGATGCCTCCGTCACGCCCCTATGATCACCGGGTACATTTGTTGCCAGGCACGAAGCCAATCAACGTCAGGCCGTATCGCTATCCCTACTTTCAGAAAAACGAGATAGAGCGGCAGGTCAAAGAGATGCTCGAGCAAGGTATCATCCAGAGAAGCAACAGTCCGTTTTCTTCACCGGTACTCCTTATTCGTAAGAAAGACGGTACCTTCCGCTTCTGCATCGACTATCGTGCGCTGAACACCGCCACAGTGCCGGATCATTTCCCTATCCCGACAGCGGACGAGCTTTTTGATGAATTGGGTAAAGCTCGTGTTTTCACCAAGCTTGACTTGCGATCAGGTTACCATCAGATAAGGATGCATGACGAAGATGTATTTAAGACGGCTTTTCGTACCCATGACGGACATTTCGAATTCTTGGTGATGCCTTTTGGGTTGACGAATGCCCCGTCTACATTCCAGGCGGCAATGAACGCGATTTTTCAACCTATGCTACGAAAGTTCGTCATTGTCTTTTTCGACGACATACTGGTTTACAGCCCGACTATGGAAGTTCATGAAGAACACTTGTCCGCAGTATTGATGGTTCTGCAGACCAATAGTTTCGTCGTCAAATTATCAAAGTGCTCTTTCTGCAAATCGACCGTGGAATATTTGGGACACTTGATCAGCAATGGATCCCTTAAAGCAGACCCAAATAAAATTAGTGCAATGACGGCTTGGCCGAAACCAAAGAATGTGAGACAGCTTCGCGGGTTTTTGGGATTAACCGGCTATTACCGCCGCTTCATAGCCGGATACGCCTTGATTGCGTCTCCCTTGACGGATCTGTTGAAAAAGGATGCCTTTGTATGGACCCCGGAAGCAGATTCGAGTTTCTTAGACCTGAAAGGAGCAATGACGACAGCCCCCGTACTTCGTCTGCCGGATTTTGATAAGACTTTCTGCGTCGAGACGGATGCCTCGAACACGGGCATTGGGGCAGTGCTACTCCAAGACAATCACCCAATTGCATTCTTCAGTAAGAAACTGGGTCCGCGACGACGGGTCGCGTCCACTTATCACAAGGAATTATATGCCATCGTCGAATCAGTGCAGAAATGGCGTCAGTATCTGTTAGGGAGGGAGTTTGTCATTCGGAGTGATCAGAGGAGCTTGAAAGAATTGCTCCATGCGATAGTGCAAACGCCGGATCAGCAGCTGTATGCGCGCAAACTCATGGGATATAAGTTCCGTATTGAGTACAAGAAGGGGAGCACAAACCGAGCAGCCGACGCGTTGTCCCGCCGCGAGGAAGCCGAGCAGCCTGACCTGCACGAAGACGCGTCCTCGACAGCCGAGGCGAACCTGGACACTGACACGACCTCGGACGCCGACGAGGGCGACGAAGCAGCGCACGCGTGCGCCCTCCTCACAGCAGCGTCCCATCCTATTCCGCACCTTGTGGACTTGCTTCGTCGGGAAACATCTTCGTCCCCGGAGATGCGGGAGATCACGAGGGACATAAAGGAGGGGCGGGCCCTACCGCATTTATCATTGGTGAACGGGCTGGTATACTACAATCGTCGAATATTTGTGAGCTCACGATCATCGGCACGGACGCCTATATTGATCGAATACCACAGCTCGAAATCAGCGGGCCACCCTGGGTTCGAGCGTACGCTGCGTCGCGTGACTGCGGATTTTTACTGGCCGAATATGAAGAAGGAGGTAAAGCAGTTCGTCGAAGCTTGCGTGGTGTGCCAGACGACGAAGTACTCTACCCAGAAGCCTGCAGGGTTGTTACAACCGCTACCAATTCCGTCCCAAGTGTGGGAGGATGTCTCCATGGACTTTATTACGGGTTTGCCGCAATCACGGGGCTACACTGTAGTCATGGTGGCCGTGGACCGTTTGTCTAAATATGCACATTTTGCCCCATTGCCGACGAATTTTGATACGATAAAAGTGGCCAATGTGTTTATTGATACAGTTGTTCGCCATCACGGTTTTCCGAAGACGTTGGTCTCGGACAGGGACTCGGTGTTCTTAAACCAATGTTGGAAGGATTTGATGCGGCTTAGTGGCACGAAATTGAACTTCTCAACGGCTTACCACCCGCAATCGGACGGTCAGACGGAGGTACGGAACAGGGGATTGGAGCAGTATCTGCGAGCGTTCACTGCCGATCGTCCATCCAAGTGGTCAAATTTTCTACCTTGGGCGGAGCTGGCTTTGAATTGTTTCCATCATGCGGCCTTGGGAATGTCTCCGTACAAGGCCCTCTATGGCCGGGACCCACCGAGCTTGATTTTTGCGGAACCTTCGAGGTCGACGCCACCGGAGGCGGCGGAATTGATACGCCAACGAGGGGAGTTATTGGTGGAGTTAAGGCGAAATTTGGAACGCGCACAGCAGCGTATGCGCGAATCCGCTAACAAACATCGTCGCCACTTGGAGTTTAAGGTGGGTGACTTGGTCCTATTGAAGCTCCAACCATATAGGCAGCACTCGGTGGCTCGTCCACGGTCGGCCAAGCTAGCTCGTCGCTACTATGGCCCGTTTGAGGTATTAGAGCGTATTGGACCAGTTGCATATCGATTGCGCTTGCCGGAAGGGAGTAGGATCCACAACGTATTTCATGTGAGCCTCCTTCGCGCGTTTGTGGCAGGCAACGACTCGGGAATGGGCATGGACCTGCCGTCTGAATTCTTTGGAGATCGGCCGGTTGTCTATCCGGTCCGGGTGTTGGACAGACGCATGTTATGGCACGATGATCGACCCTTGGAGCATGTGTTGGTTCGTTGGTCCGATGGAACTGAGTCGCCGACGTGGGAACCGCTGGAACTAGTGCAGCGCAAGTTTCCAAATGTGCTCCTTGAGGACAAGGAGGTTGCTATGGAGGGGGGAGTTGATACGATTCCCAGGCAACCACCGCATCAACACAACGCCGAGCTGCGCGACGCCGAGCTGCACGATGCCGAGCTGCGCGACGCCGAAGAGCACAATGCCGAGCTGCATGGCGACGCCGAAAATCTGCATGGCGACGTCGAGAGATCGGAGGGAAGATCAGCGAGAGGCGAGAACGACATGCAGACGTCGGTCGCGACAACAAGGGGAAGAAGAGTTCGGCGCGCGCCTCTCCGATTCGGCGATTACGTCGCGAAGTAGAATTAGGATTCTCTTTTTCCTTTTAGATTTTATTTCCTTTTTATGTCTTTCTTATTTTTGGTAACTTAGTTATTTTAATGAGTCGAGCATATCTATAAGCTCCGTTTCGGGTTTTCTTTGTTGGTTCTTTCCCGAGATGCATTAGGTTTAGAAGTCGAACCAACCCTAGGGTCCTTAGTCTATAAATAGGGCTTTGTTTATCAAGTTACGGATGAATAAGAATTACAATATTTGCCCACAAAATACGTGAGTTTATCTAAACCTAGTTCGCCGCTGCCCGACGGAGAATCCTCCGCGCACAGCCGCTGCTAGAAGACGCCGCCGATCCTGTGTAGGACGCCGGAGTTATCGTTGGATCGCCGCGCAACCCCGCCGCCGATCACGTTGAGGTAATAAGGCCTTAACACACTTTCCCTTTTTAGGTGATTATGTATGGAGCATCGGAGTGCATAATACCGAAATAAGTGTGAAACAGAACAATATGAAAAGTTATTACATTAAAATTATCTTAAACTGCTTGACAATATATGTATGTGGTGAGACAGGATATAACTCCATGATTGCATTTAAATTGCAACAAGACAAGAGTCTTTGAGACATACGTCGTCTTAAATTTATTGAATATCAAATCACGAGCTTTCTAAATTTTTCCATTTGCAACATCTTAAATTCATTGACCATTTACCTCATGAAATGACAAATTGTTAAGGATGTAATGTATTTTAATATACAAATCTTTAAGATTTAAACCCAAACATTATTAGTTAAAATCATAAAAAAAAAGATGTGCACATATGTATTACTTGAGGATTGGATCCTACATGAAAAAAGAGAATGACCAACAAGCACATAAAATTAATAAATAAGATATGAACGAATAAATATATAATGTTCGTTCATAATGAGACTGAATCTATGTATAAATTTATTTAGTAAAGAGATGCATACATGATAGTTTTTTCGTAGCCGAGAATAAGATTCTCATTTCGCACAACAATATTTACCATTATATATTCTATGCGGTATTATCCATGAGCATCACTCTTGTTTAGTCCACATTAGACATTATCTATTGTTTAAACATTTATATTTATTCGTATACTAAAACGAAAATTCCCGGTAGACGAAACATGTGAATAAAAAGAATAATTCACAAACATAATTTATAAAATGCTCAAAACTATAGCAGTCAACATAAAACACAACGTAGACCATCTTTAGGCATAAACTTTAGAGAATACACAACCGTGCTCTTGCCAGCGGCACGGTTGTGGGCCCGGGCGGTACTATTCATGCCTGCTCTCTGGCAAGAGCACAACACCCACAACTGTGCTCTTCCGCAAGGACGAGCACAATTAATTTAAAATTCAATTAAACAATAACATTTCAATAATATTAAAATTCATTTAAAAACCACAATAAATATTACAAATGACAAATAAAATTAAACATTACATAATTAAAATCCTAAAAATGAAAAATTACATAATTAAAATCCTAAAAATTAAAAATTACATAATTAAAATCCTAAAAATTTAAAAAACCACTACTCGTTGCCGAATTTCGCCCACATATGGTTGATTAGGTCTTCTTGTAGTTGATTGTGGATTCGAGTATCGCGCATTGTGTGTCTTGTCTCGATCCTCTGGCCAACCGTCGTATGCTCGCCTCGGTGTGGGGGAGACCTCGCTGTTGAGCTTCCGGCTTCGTCCTCGTCGTAGAAGCTAGCCGCCCTCGGCCCTTCGTCGGCTATAATCATGTTGTGTAATATAATACACGTGAACATGATGTCGGCGATATTATTCACGTACCACAGCCGAGCCGGGGCCTTCACAATGTTGAATCGAGCTTGAAGGACCCCGAAGGCTCTTTCGACGTCCTTCCGCGCTGACTCTTGACGCTGCGCAAAAAGAACCCGTCTCGGGTCGTGCGGGTTGTGGAGCGTCTTCACGAACGTCGACCACCTTGGGTAGATACCATCGGCGAGATAGTAACCCATGCGGTATGTATTTCCGTTGATGGTGAAGTCGATCGCCGGTGCTACACCATTCATCACATCATTGAAGAGTGGTGAAGAATATAGCACGTTCAAGTCGTTGTTGGATCCGGCAACGCCGAAATATGCATGCCAAATCCATAGGCGATAGTCGGCGACCGCCTCAAGGATAAGTGTTGGGCCGCCGCCTTTGTGACCGCTTAAGTGTTGCCCCCTCCAAGCAGTCGGGCAATTCTTCCACCTCCAATGCATGCAGTCAATGCTGCCAAGCATTCCGGGAAAGCCATGGACTGATTCGTGAAGACGAAGCAACCGTTGGCAATCATCGGTGGTGGGTGCCCGAAGGAATTCATCCACAAAAGCAGAAGAACGCCCTCGTAAAAATTCTTTAAACAAAGGATTCCAGTGGACTCACCGATATGCAAATACTCGTCGAAGATGTCGGCCGTTTGCCCAGTAGCGAGTTGTCGGATGGCACACGTACACTTCTGCAACGCCGTGATACTTTGCCGGCCGACTGCATCTACACCTGTTTGAAAGTATTCAACACGTGCGGACAATGTGTTGACAATTCGCATGAACAAGCGCTTTGACATGCGAAAACGGCGCCTGAAGTAATCTGCCGGAAACCGCGGATGGTCGGCAAAGTAGTCGGCAACGAGCCTTTCGTGGGCTCCCTCCCGGTCACGATGGATGTAGCGGCGATTTGATCTAGTGCGTTGAGGAGGATGAGCGGGGGTATTCGCCGCGACATATGCTTCGTAAGCGACACGATGTTGTTCGTAGTATTCTTGTTCTTCGCACTCCGCTTCCGCCATGAGATGAGTGAAATCCATTTGATGTTTTGAGTGAAGGTTGAATGTGTTGATAGTTTGTATAAGAATTATGAATGAGAGATGAATGAGAGATGAATTGATGTGATAAATGAGTGATGAATGTGTGTATTTATAGATGATTTTGGGAATAAAAAAAAATCAGAAAAAACGGGAAAAAACGGCCATATTTTTGGGATTTGGAAAATATTTTTTTTTATTTTTTAGCATTATTTATAATTAAATACCGATTTTTTAAAAATAAAAAATAAAAAATGTTTAAACACAACGGCTATGCCGTTGACGAATGGGAGCGCGTCACGTGTGCGTCCGCTGGCACGGACGTGCTCGATACATCGAGCAGCGCCGTGCCAGCGGCGCGAGCGTAGCAGCGGCGGATGGCGTCCGTGCCAGCGGCGCGGACGGCGGTGGCGATGCTCTTATAGTTTATACCATATTTGGGCAGAATTTATATCCATTGAGTAACAAGGGACAATTATTTATGTGTGTTAAAAGTACTCAATTAAAGCATGACAAAAATTGACTATAATAATTTAACATCCTTACAGAACTCTGTGGTCAGAATTTAGATCACTCTGGACTAACATACCAATTATCAAATAGGTATTGATTTATCATCGTAATAAAAAAAATGTATCAATAATAGCTTTCACGTTATACAAACAAGCAAAAGTTCCAAAATTTTAATAATTTTTTAAAATAACAGGATCTTGAAATCAGAAAATCTCACATGCACAATCATCAAACAAACATTAAAATATTTTTGTTTAGCTTCGAAGGGATGTCAATATTTTTGTTTAGGTTCCAACTTCTAACCCAAAATAGAAAATTGAGTTAATCCCAAATTTTCTATTTTTATGGGGCGTAAAGAATAATAGCTTGTCTCAATTTTAAAGCAATAGGCTGTTTTAATTTAAGAAAATGGGCTGTCTTAATTTAATACTCCTACCTAGTAACTAAATTAAAAGCCCATCAAAGAAATGGGCTGTAGCACAGCCCAAATATTTAAATGAGGACAACCCTAAGTAATTATTAATATTAAGCGGCTCAGCTTTCATCATACACAGGCCCGTATGTTTTTCGGCCCAGGAAAGCTCAGCTACTTGATCAAACTCTGAAGGCCCAAACATTTGTTTGAGAAAATAAATAAATAATTATAGATGATTATAACTTATTTGAAGAATTATTGGAGATATTTTTGTTCCTAAAATTCCAATAATTGAGCACTAATTTTGAGGTTTAACTCTTTAATTAATTAGACTTCTCACATAAAAGAGGGATTGGATCCCTGCTATGACTCCAAGCATAGCAAGGACGGCTGTATCACAAAACAAATATTTTAATAATAAATTATAATATTAAAAAATTATACTATAAAATATTACTTTCTTTATTCTATTTTAGGAGTTCTAATTTACTAATTTTGGGTGTCCCATTTTAAGAGTCCTGTTGAAATATTTCATAAATGATAATAGACCTAAATGGTAATAGACTCCACATATCAGTAACTTTTTCTATTCATATTTTATTACTATAAAACTAATACTCCCTCCGTCCCTAAATAGTATGCACTATTTCCTTTTTCGTCCGTCTCCAAAGAGTATGAACATTCCAATTTTGCAATATCTCTCTCTAATGAGGTGAGACTCATTCTCCACTAACAATATAAAAAAATTCTCTATCTCCCTCTCTTACTTTATCAATAATGCATTAAAACTCGTGTCCAACTCAAAGTTTATATGCTTTGAGAACGGAGGGAATATGTATATAAAAGTAGAACCCACATTTGCTAATTTTTTTTCCACCAACTTTCTGTTACCTTTCTTAAAACTTGTGCCTAACTCAAATGGTATTCCTAAAATGGGACGTTGGAAGGGAATTTTTTTAATTTATATTAGCAACCCGCTTCAAAGGGATCCATATCCAAAAGACATAGTAGCCACAAAAGAAAATGCAAACGAATCGACAGCCTGTTATTTAAATTTGATCATTAATATTACCGTTTAAAACATGAATAAATAGTGGGCAGTTGAACAGAGCAGTCTCTTATTTAAATATGAGTACATTCATGTAATCATATTGATATCATCATCCAATCCAATATATATACACGAACCATAATATTTTTCCACTGACCCCTAAAAACAAAGATGTTGGGCACTGGAGAGAAATCGGAGCCGATGATCTCAACTGAACCTCCAATTCCTACGGCAGCCTCTTCATCCTCTGCAAGAATCCCGCCACGTGGCGCGTGATTGATTTGGATTATAGACGTTGCGTGGCCGGGAAATTCGACAAAATTTCCTGCTGCGCAGTGGATAGTAGCCAGGGACAATTGGTCGAACTAAAAAGCTTTTCTGTTACGAAGCGGATGACTTCCTAAACTATGTAGCCGAGCGGTATAATATTTCTTGTTTAATTTGTATCATCACTGTTGATAATGGAGAATCGAATTGAAACAAGAAGTTAGAGACGAAAAAGATGATGAGCACAAAAGGGAATTTTATTCAAGGAATTGCAATTGAGATTTTCGTAGCTTCTCTCTGCTAAAACACAGAAACAACAATGGGTATTAAAACCCTAAACAGATTTCAACACTTAGTTGAATCAATGGCTAAAAAGAAAAGATTCTAACTAATTTTTCATCCGACGGCTGAGATCTAATCATCTCAACTAAAACAAAACTAACGGTTCCTAAAGCTCATCAAGCGGATGAGCTGCTTGTCTTCACTCCACTGATCTGGCTCACTCAAATCATCACACATTTAGCATTCATACCAACAATCTCCACCTTGAATACTAAATGGTGTTAGTCTAGCTTTCTACACACACCAATCAGCCTGCATCTATGTGCTGGTTGTCATCGTGATAAACCTGATGTCTCGCCAAACAAATTACAGTGTTGTTGTCGCAACTAATCTCAACAGCCATTTGCACAACACCTAAATCACTTGCTGTTCCCTTTAACCAAAAACTCTCCCTTACAGCATCACCTTCATAACCAATATCTCCCTTGTACAGAATGCCATACTTTCCAGCTCCCTTTAAGTACCTCAGGTCCCATTTTAGAGCTGGCCAATGTCCACTGCCATGATCAGCCATGAAATGGCTTGTGACACTCACAGCTTGAGGTATGTCCGGCCTTGTCCCAATCATTCCATACATTATACTACCTATAACATTGCCACAGGGAATCAGCCTCATCTCCTGCCAATCTGCCTCACCTTTTGGCTTCTGCTCCACCATGAGCTTGAAGCGCTGAGCCAATGGTGTGGAAGTTGGCTTGCACTCCTGCATCCTGAACCTCTTAAGCAATCTAGAGATGTAGTCAGTTTGACTTAGCCAGAGTTCTTTCATTGCTCTGTTCCTGATTGTATTCATGCCTAGAATCCTCTTGGCACATCCCAAATCCTTCACTTCAAAAACTGACCTCAGGTCATCTTTCACCAATTGAATCTCCTGCTTGCATGCTCCAGCAACAAGCATATCATTAGCATATAGGAGTAGGTAGGCCACTGGAACTCCACCCCTTTTCTTGAAATTTTTTCTGCCATCACTATATCTGGCAGTAGGCTTCACATTTTGTCTCCTAACTCTATCTCTAGCCATCTGACATCCTCTCAAGTCATCAGTTAGGGCCTCAGTTTCACCAGCCACTTTACTTCCTGTATCAATCACATCTTCCTTTTCAGTAACATTTTCCTCCACCTCAAAATCAGAAGTAGACCGCTGTGTTGATTCAGAACCTTCAGCTTCATCAGATGGTTTCTTGAATGGCATTTCTGACTCAGTAAATACAAGATCCCTACTGATCACAACTTTAGCTTTCCCAGGCTTTATACACGAGAGTCTATACTCCTTCACAACATCTTGGTAACCAAGCAAAACACATCTCAAAGCCATAGCATCAAGCTTTCCCTGCTTCAAATGTGCAAAAACCTTGCATTCAGACACTCTCAGTCTAGAATAGTCACCATGGTCACCATACCACTTGTGATCAAGGGTATCTCCATCCAAGCTTGATGATGGACAATTATTATACTCCTTAACAGCTATAGCAGCTATGGGAAATGGGAGTTTCTTTGATTTTCTTAGGATGCACTCTTCACATGGTGTTGGGCTCCTTTCATCAACTACAGATATCACAGAGTTCTTGACCAACTCCTTCACACTCCCTTCAGCTGGATGGCCCAGCCTCTGATGCCACAGTCTTACAGTTTCTGATGTCGCATTGTTCACTTCCATTCCTACCTCTGCAGACTTCATCACTGTGGCACACAGATAGTAGAGATTTCCTCTCATTTCTCCCCGCATAACCAATTCCCCATCTTTCCTGATGGTCATCTTCCCCTCAAAGGACTCAAATGAGCATCCCTTGCGTTCAAGCAACCCAAGTGATATGAGGTTCCTCTTAACTTCAGGAATCAGCCTCACATCACTCAAGATTTTAATGGAGCCATCAGCCAGCTGCAATCTCACACTCCCAACTCCTTTAACCGAACAAACTTGATTGTTTCCAAGAACCACATATTCACCACTCATAGTTTCAGCAAATGCCTCAAACCAATCTATGTTCGGACACACATGAAAACTACATCCGGAGTCAAGAATCCAAGAGACAGACTCACCTTTCATCATCACATTCAGCACCTGAGGGACTTCATTGTCTTCTACATAATCAGAGCTGCTAGTCCCCTGCGTCGCTTCCTGCGCTTGTTTTTTCTTCCAAGCGTAGCAATCCTTCTTCAAATGGCCCGGCTTCTTGCACCAATGGCAAGACCGTGTTTCCCTCTGCTCCGTGAATCCACTCTTGAATCTATCATCTTCTTTCTTGAAGTTCTTTTTTTCCCTTAAATTTCTTGACATTCAGGCTTTCTGCGTGTGAATCGTCATTTCTGACAACGCTCTTTTGTAACTCCTTTGCCATGAGAGCCGAATGAACCTCGGAGAATGTAATCTCCTTATCACGACCATACAAGATCGCATCTCTCAGCTGGTCATAGGAGTCAGGCAGCGCATTGAGGGCCAAAATAGCCTTATCCTCATCACTGACCTTAACATCACAGGCCACCAAATCATCTACAGCCTTATTAAAATCCTCTAGCTGCTCAAGAATTGATTTATCACCAGAAAAACCATAGGAATATACCCTTCTTTTCATGTATAATCGATTAGCTAAAGACTTACTACAATAGATCTCATCTAACCTTTCAAGAATCTCAGCAGCTGTCTTCTGTTCCTGAATTTCTCTCAAAACCTTATCACCAAGGTTCAAGATCACCGCACCATAGGCCTTGAGCTGCATCTCAGCCAGCTTCGCCTGTGCCTTCTCATCCAGAACAGGTGCCTTCCCTTTGCTCTCGGGATCGGGCTTCTCCAAGACGGCTGCGCATCCCTTCTCGATCAAAATTGCTTTAATCTTCATCTTCCATAGGCAGTAGTCATTCTTCCCATTGAATTTGTTTGACTCCAAAAGCAACGCCATTTTCGAACTAATCTCCGACTTCTTCCAACGATTCTCCTCCTTCCCACAGACGGCGCCACTTGTTGATAATGGAGAATCGAATTGAAACAAGAAGTTAGAGACGAAAAAGATGATGAGCACAAAAGGGAATTTTATTCAAGGAATTGCAATTGAGATTTTCGTAGCTTCTCTCTGCTAA
This sequence comes from Salvia splendens, assembly GCF_004379255.2. NCBI lineage: Eukaryota > Viridiplantae > Streptophyta > Magnoliopsida > Lamiales > Lamiaceae > Salvia > Salvia splendens. The sequence continues at coordinate 6,186,157 of NC_056042.1, forward strand.
AACACAGAAACAACAATGGGTATTAAAACCCTAAACAGATTTCAACACTTAGTTGAATCAATGGCTAAAAAGAAAAGATTCTAACTAATTTTTCATCCGACGGCTGAGATCTAATCATCTCAACTAAAACAAAACTAACGGTTCCTAAAGCTCATCAAGCGGATGAGCTGCTTGTCTTCACTCCACTGATCTGGCTCACTCAAATCATCACACATTTAGCATTCATACCAACAATCACATTATAAGCAATTTTTTTAACAGATCAAATCAGCTTCGATGCCTTACACTTACAGAGAAGGATGTATTCGGAACTTCTTTTTACAAAGGCAATAATGAAACTCCCACAATTGGAAGAGTTGCACTTTATCAAGATGGATACTGTCGGCCCCACTGACTTTGAAACCATTGGCATCTCTTGCCCCATGTTGAAATCACTTGCATACAGCAGCAGTTGGAATGAGCATCTAGAGTTTACAGAGCACGCTCTGGCAATTGGAAAAACCATGTCGACTTATTGGACAGAGGATGGAAAATAAGGGACCGGAGTTTAGTGATGCTCCGGTCTTGATCTGGAAGGGGAGCTAGGCAAAAGATGTTCTCACCAAATAAAAGATCTGAGGCTCCATTTTTAGAATTCTGCCTCTATGGGTTATTTGGGTTGGATTATGAAACTAATTCAACCTGAACTAAGTGAACTTGAGGGATTAATTTTGGATGATGAATCATCATATCTATCATTATTATGGGAAGTCTAAATATGATCCCTTCTATAGTTTCTTCAACTTTTTCCATGCCAACTTCTATGTTTGTCATTTTTCTTACTATTGTTGTGTAGATTTTGATTGTTATATACTTGAAATGCTTTAGTTGGCAGCATATCTGAAGCTTCATTTTTGGTCGTTATTTACTTTCGTTAAACACGATCACTTGGTATTATTGGCACATAATAAATTATGTTGCTTACTTGCTAGCCTTTGAGGATTTGGTTTGTTTACATACATTTTTTCCAGTTTAAGGAGAGAATGATTATCTCTGTTTATTGTGTGTTTTTGTTCAATTTAAGAATGCATGATTAAATTGTACTACTCTATAAGTACGTGGATTATTCAAAGATTTGAGTTTGTTGTGATCATCGTTTGCATAAAAAAAGTAAGTTTGCAATTTAGCATTCATATTTTAGAAAGTCCATATAGTATTAATTAAGTGTTTCTCATCCGTATATACCGATGACTGTGCCAGTAAGATTCATTACATTCATATAGATTTTTCCCAACTAAATATCTTCGTTCTCCTTTTTCCCGTAACAATTTCACAAATTCACGCATTTTTCACACAGTCCCTCTCTCCCCCCCCCCTCGCTGTCGCTTTCAATGATTCTCTCTATACCTTCCACAGTGAAACTATACGCCTGCTCAACCACACCTAGGGTTTCCGCTTCCCATTCCTCTTCTCTCGGATGCGGCGAACCTCGGAGGCTGACTCGCTCTTCATGTCTTCTCTTCTGTGCGTCGTATCCTCGGGAAACGGCGGAGATGCTCTACGAGAGGAAGAGCCCCTCCAATTTTGCGGCAGCGACGCCGGCGGTCGCTTCCAGCTCCGCCTCCGATCACCATGACGTATCTCCGCCTCCTCGATCATTCCTTGACGCGCGTAGTGAACAAGGTTCCTCTTAATTTAATTTACTAATTGAAGTAGCACTCATTGTGTATTTTCATGTTTTTATGTGATACTATTGTTTTATCTTGTTTTACTGTTGAAATTTTGGATGTTTTAACCTTTTTAGCGAGTTAGACTAAGTGCGTCAAAAATTTGACCATAGTTCCAATTGCGTGATTGGATATAGTATTATATAAGAGAGACATGTATATTTTCGCATTCGATATGTCACATATCTGTGTTTTATACTTTTATCAGTTTATGCGTGTTATCTATTAGAATGTTAATTTATTAGTTTTTTTGTTTGTTTTATGTCAAGTGTGTGTATCAACAGGCATGAGTTAATTTTCTATATCCTGTTTGAGCATGGGAAGAAACACATAATCACTTCTTATACATAAGTTTTTCTACTTCTAGCATGTGTCATGTTTAGGGCTTGAACTTATTCCATTCAACACATTTGTCGCCTTTTTGTTTAGCTTGTTATAAACCATCATATGTGCACGCACAGTGATCCAGTACTTCTATGTTATAAGATGCTTGACTGATTTAGTGTCATAGTAGTGACCATAATATCAGTCAGTTTCATGTACCAATCGTTGCTGAAATCATAACCACTTAAGCTTGTCTAAAACAAATTATTTGAAGGAGCTGTAATATGTTCTTTTTACACCATGTGTTTTTTTTTTCTTTCAAAACTATCTGTTTAGATTTAACCAATTGCAAGAAAAAACAGAGTCATTTCTGAACCTCAATGCTATGCTTTCATGTGCCATTGGCCCGCTGAAAGCCTGAAGCATATCTTGAAGTTAACATGGACGATTCACCAATAAGTTTATTCCAAGTGTTCGACTTTAGTCTTAGTATGGGTGTCACATTATTAGTTATGAAATATAGAATTGGGAGAACCAAGGAATTGTAGAGAGGATCAAAGGAACATAGAGGAGAGGTAGAATATGGAAGTATTTAACATTAATTATGTAGCCACTTCAACCTCCCTCTTCCAGGTGGAACCTGCTCAAGTAAGTTACATTCTGCTCCATCAATGGACATCTGAAAGGACCATGATTAAATTCACTAATTCAGAAATTTTGCTATATTATGAGAAAAAGTCTGTAGATAGCTTTTTGGTATAACAATCATATGAAATATGCATAATGTTGGGTTTGTTGTCATGAAAGGTCTTTATTTTATTCAGAGTACTTTAATCTACTGTTGATGGTATGCCTGGGAAGTTTTACATGGAGTTGGAGGATTCAAATGGAAATCATTTTAAACAAGTTTCGGCTAACTGTGGTCTTGCTATAATTCTAAGCTTCCTTGTTTAGGATGATATGTGTGAGGTGATTTACACATTATCTATTGTAACCAACAACTTGTTACAGCTTCCTTGCATTAGGGTAATGTAGTCTGACACAATGTTCTTTTTTGCCTCAAGACCCTGATTGTAACTCTTCATGTATATAGCCAGTTTAATAAGCATAAATCTTAAGATTTCAGTGTACACACAAATTGATCTGGCATTCTTATATGAATTTTATATTTCAGACCTACTTATGGTGATACAAAAAGAAGCTGAAGCTGGAAGATTGCCAATTAATATAGCTCAGGGGATGACAGAATTGTATCACAATTACCGAGATGCAGTAAAATAATCTTATCCTGTTCATGGTGAAAATATGTAGTTATGAATTACTGGGCATCTGCGATGAAAAGTTATTGATTATGTTATTCTTGACGTCCTCATGATTTGTAATAACGTGTGGTTGAAAACTATGGTATCATACTGCTGTGTGTATGACATTTTGCTTGTAATTTAGTGTCAGAGCTTTAAGTTGTAGATATGGTGAAAACCTCACTCCAGTATCAACAAATTTGTATATTTTCCTTTTTACCTTCTGAGATATTTAGTGCTGCTACTAAACTGGATTTGATTTATTGTAGTAACTGTTTGTTAGTGAGTAATTGATTTGAACAAAATGTTCAAAAGGATATAAAACAATAGAGATGTCGTGTTTACCAAAGTTTTCCATGACTGTATTTGGGAGGAGAGATTCTTTCCTTTTCGATCATTTTGCCATTTGTCAACGAACAAGCATTTCATTATTGAATCCATTTCCAATATCTAAATTATATTTGAAAAGATCCCTTGAGGACATAGTGAGAATGTGTTTGCATGAGTGAGATGTGAAGTTCTGAATTACCGATTTAGCTGATTGTTGTTTTTCAGATTTTAACTTCTGTTAAACATCTTTATTAGTTTTGCTATTCTGAAAACACGATCCCAGGATTACATGTCAATGAATTTGGATTTGGATTAATGAGATGTCAAGTTCTGCCTATTAAGCTGACCGGCTGGTTTCACTTTCTTTAGTTTTGGTGAACATTTATTTTTGTGACTGTTTCTGAGTAAAGAATTATACAGTGTTCTTTTTCTTTGGGAGAGTAGACCCCTAAAGAATAAATTTAGGCTTTTCAAACAGGATCACAACTTAGAGTGAGCAAAGATGAGATTAGTTTCTAAATATTTTCATTCCCATTTCTTAAACAAAATGATAATTTTATTCACTGTGTTATTCTATATCCTATGAATGTCGAAAATGTGAGGCTGATTTCAATTACTTTAGCTCTTCAGATTCTGTGAATACCATCTAGATATAAAGTATCTCAAATTGCATTTCTTTTGAGCATCTATAAATTCATGTGGTCCTGAAATTTGAGTACTGGCCGTCTTAATACACATTTGTTTTGGAAATTTCCTTTAAGGTATCAATGATGTGTTTTAAGAATCTTGGCATGATAGATGGTTACCTGAAAATGGAAAACACTTGGTACCTTTTGCTCCATATTTTCGGATGGCTTGCTCTACGTGATGGAAACGAAACATAACTTTTTTTTTAATTCTATTCTCAATCCTCTGCGACTTCATACGTGTTCTAGCTATTTCCACTTTGGTTATTGTTTGTGTTAAGATGCAATACGTAACACTGTTTGGGCTCATGGGTTGCACTTAGAATGGGCTTTTTTAGTCGAGTGGCAAGATAGGTCATTAAGTTCTCTTGTTATTGTTTTATGTCTTCTAAGATCCCGATCCCTGAGCTGTGTATATCTTTTTAAATCATTTGTTTGGTTCTTAAAATTCAGGTTTTGAGAAGTGGACATCCCAAAGCTGATGAGATTGTAATGTCTAATATGGCTATTGTCTTGAACCGTATTTTCTCAGATGTGCAGGTAGTTATCTGCTATCTTTTACCATCTAGATTTTACATGTGAGACTTCTCTAACATCTGCTTTGTTATTGAATCGGAAACCAATTTCATAGGATCCATTTCAGTTCTCACCATATCACAATGCCATACGGGAGCCATTTGATTATTACACGTTAGGTCAGAAATATATCCGACCTTTGGTTGATTTCAGGTCAGTCAACTTAACGTTTGATTTTTATCATAATATACACTCATTGCATGGTTCACAATTTACATGAATACTGTTCTTGCTAGACCCTGGCAAATGCCAATCTCAGATCATTGTATGATAAATTTTCAATCAACTTGCCTTCTGGGGAATGAATTTATAAGAATTGTATAAATATACTCTAGTTTTCCTGCTGCATACTGAACAATATTGATGTGGTAAACATAGGTAGAGTATTGCTACTGTAAGTGCAAGATGGCCTGAAAAGTGTGGTAGATAGAGATCTTTAATTTAAAAATTAGTCCAAGTTTCTAGTTTGATTTACTAAGAGGTCCATTTTTGGTTAATTGTATGCTTTTTTATTAATAATTTTACTTATTTATAGAACTGCATGCTTTTATTTCTGCAGTAATAACCAGTGACTGAGTGATATTCAAAATTTTAAATGTGATGAATTAGTTCCTAATCATTCTACTGTTATATATTTCGATTAACATAGTCGAATATTAGGACTTTTTTACTACACGAAGCATAATTATATGTTTTCACAGGGTATTTAGGACTTTTATAAAATTTTGTTAGATTAAGGTGATGCTGAAAGACTGAACTAGAATTAGACAGAAAATCACTAAAAAAATACGAGGCTCACAGGCGAGTCTGCCTCAGCCAAATCACTGATCCAAATTTGAACATTAATTCTTCTGCTCCTTGCATGACTAAACTCTACTAGTACTTAATAACAAATAAGAACTAGGGCTCCAGAAACAAAAGTTCAGTCTATCCCTTTATTCTAAAACCCTAACTAGCTAAATAGATTAAGGAAGGGAAAGATTTCCATGAAACTAAGATAAATAGAGAGAGTATCGTATTAGGAACCATACCAAATTGTGGATTTTAGACATTAATTTGAGTGTAGCCCCATAAAAATTTTCTTTACCCATCTGTTTTACAGTTCACTGTCTATAAATATATCTTGTGCTTTGGACTTTCTAGCTGCATCTAACTGTAATTTACTACAAATTTCAGAAATTCATATCTTGGGAACAGCTCCATATTCTATGAAATTGAAAAGAAGCTTGAGCAGGTGCATTCTTTTCGTACTTCATTTTAAAAATGTCTTCATATTTGGCTCCAGTGTTCTCTGAATCAATGCTAGTCTAATTTTGAAATTGGCAGAAAGTGTACACCAACAGAAATCCAATTACCCGAAGCCTAAGTTATCTTGCCTCTGTGTTGCGTACTACTCTCTCTGACGCGCCATATGCGAGACTTTTCTTTTGGGCATGGGATTTAAGAAAATGAGGTTTATAGAGTTAAGTGGAGAGAATAAAGTAGGAGAGAATAAAGTAAGAGAGAGTAATTGTGTTATATTTGCTAAAAAAAGGAAATGGCTCGGTTTAGGAGTGTACTAGTTCAATGTATCTGCATCTAACTGTGTTCATGCTACTAATATTTGGAATACTTTGAGTGGAGCTGTTCTCTTCCCTTTTGCTGAGTTGATGTCTCAATCAATGTAATAATGGAGCTCTATGTCATTATTGATAAGCTTGTAAAGCTTATACTGGAAGTACTGTGGTATGGAATCATGCTGTGATATTCTACTTGTTTGTGACTCTACTCAACCCGAGTACCCTATTGTTATTACATTTTGTTGCCACCTTCTGTTTCTACTGTGTAAATGTCCGTATACGTAGTTCTTGCCAACCCAATTATTAGAGACTTTCTTAAGCAGCTTCTGACTAGCATATTTCTCAAAATACACCCAGCTTAAACTTCCCTGTTGATATTTGCCATTTCGTCTTTTCTTTGTTTGGTTGATTGCTCTATATTAGAACTGGACTTCTATTTCTGATAAGCACTTCATTACACTAAATTTCAGGGTGAGAATATTATTTTAATGTCCAACCACCAGACTGAAGCAGATCCAGCTGTTATAGCTCTGTTGCTTGAATCCACTAGCTCATTCATTGCTGAGAATCTGGTAACTATTATAAAAAAGAACACTATAATAATTACTATAATTCCATACTGATAAATATTTGGAATAGTAATTTTGCCTATGTATTTTAACTGTATTACAGATATATGTGGCTGGAGACAGGGTTATTACAGATCCTTTAAGTAAACCCTTTAGTATGGGCAGGTGATAGATTTACTGCTCACGACTATATTGTTTGAACTTCTAATTTATTTGCATTGCTAAGTTATTAATTTTGCTGAACTTCTAATTAGTCAGGAATCTTCTATGTGTGTATTCCAAAAAACACATGAGCGATGATCCTAAGCTCATTGATATGAAGAGAAGAGCAAACACAAAAAGCTTAAAAGAAATGGCGCTGCTTTTGAGGTACATTTGAGCCTTCATATAGTGTACACCCTCATATATTTAGAACTGCAAGCAGTTTTCTAGTTTTTAAACATCTTTTTAACCCTTTTTAAAAAAGACATTGCACAGTTCATTTTTGTATCTGTTCTGGGTTTTCCTTTTAAATCTATTGTACTTATTGGTATTATTTAAAGAGATGTAGGAAACATGTGCTTAGCTCATCAAGCGTATGATCAAAAGAGTCCTTGGCGTGACTTCCTTAACCATACTACCTTCTTTATGAATATCTAGTTATACATGTTAGCTTAATCCAACAGCATGGGGGCTTTTTCAATAAAACGTCTCTTCATGAGATAGGAGGTTTCAGGCACATTGTGAGCCCCTGAGGAGTCTATTTGCATATCTGAATACTTTTTTTTAATGCATATATGAGTACTTGATTATTGATGAGTAAAGCTGTTTTGGGCAAATACAACTGATCAGTCTGTTTTAAACTAGCACCAGTTTTTGATATGATGAACAACAATTACTGTGAGGAGCTAATGAAACCATCACACATCCATGTGGTCATGTTTATGGGTTGACTACAGTAGTAGCAATAGTTCTGGTCAGTTCCTTCTGAACACCAGATAATCAATGTTTTATCATGAGAATGAGACTCTTATGAGCTACATTACTTACATGTGTTCTCCAATTAGCTTATGCATCTGTACGTCCCATTGTTGGTGATACTTTCGGAGAAGAAAATTTGATGACTTGTTCCAACTCAGCTATTTTTCAACTTCGCTTAGTTATGAAACGATGAAAGCTTCCTTAACACTCATAAAATCAATTTTCCCAACAGTAGAATGAAAATAGTGTGGATTCCTAGTTATAATAATATCAATATTGTGGGAACATTTTTATCTTTATCTTCAAACTACCGATTTTTAAAGGATTCATTCTTTTGCTGTCTATGCTCTAGGACGGGAGCGAAAATAATATGGATAGCCCCAAGTGGTGGAAGGGACCGCCCAGATCCTGTTACGAAAGAATGGCATCCAGTACGTTTCCTTTCCATATTCACATAGTATGCCTCATTTGTTAAAATTGCTGCAGAAACCAAATATGATAGTGATCGATTAAAAAAGGTGTTGCATTGGTTTTACCCTGTCAAAATTTGGATCTCTTGCTTCCCTTATTGCTAATATGTTGCTATTATCATAATATTGCTCTTTTGCAGCATCATGAACTCAATTTCTTTAGGCTTCTCTGCTCTATGTATTTTGTTTTTAATTCATTTTTTATTTGAGATTAAGAGGTTTGTCGTTTGGACACTCTTGAAATCTTCCTTTTATCCTTAATGCACCTGTGATAATTGATTACTAAACAGTCATGAGATGCATGTGGTTCTAGAGCACCATCATCTGCTGCCACTCACAATTTTTACCACTAGGAAGTTAATTTGGCTTGATGGTTGTAAAAGATCTTCATAATTCTCATCTTTCCCGGTCCACTATTCTTGGTTTGCTAGTTTGACTACTCATGCTGGTGCAGGCACCTTTTGATTCATCCTCGGTGGACAACATGAGAAGGCTCGTCGAACATGCTGGAGTTCCTGGTCATATATACCCCTTGGCGATAATGTGCCATGAAATTATGCCCCCTCCGTTGAAGGTACATTTTTAGTAGTTCTTGTCATCTATCCATAATGGTATATTCATCTGTAATAACTCGGATTCCTTTTAGGTGGAGAAAGAGATTGGTGAGCGACGAGAAATATCATTTCATGGAGTTGGGGTATCAGTTGGACCAGCAATTGATTATCACAAAATATATTCAGCTTTGGATGATCCTGATGAGGTTGCTTTATTAAATATTTTGGCCATATTATATGGACTACTGTTAAAAGGGATGCAAAGCTACCCTAGTTGTGGACTACAAGTGTTAGAAGACTTTTATGCTAAAAAGATATCTTTTTGTGTTGGGTCTCCTTTGCAGGAAAAGTCCATGTACTCGGAGTTGCTGTATTCATCTATCTGCCAGCAGTACGATGTCCTCAAATCTGCAATATATGGAAAACAAGGTCTGAAGGCATCAAGCTCTTTGGTCTCTCTTACACAACCATGGCTGTAGTTCACTTTTGAGCCATTTTTGCTTTTCCAAAGGTATTATTGTTGAGAAATAATGAAATCTATTGTATGATACACACACTCATTGCTAATGAAGTTCCATGATGCATTGCAGGTGAGGGATGTTTTGACTCGGCCACTGACACCATAAGCCGAAGCATGGTCTTAGTTGAATGTAAGAATGCCTTGGCCCCGAGTTGAGCTGGAAGGGAACAATCTTATCTCCACTGTTGTTGACGCGGTAAGAAATAAGATTGAGATAGTATGTAAACAAATGCCTCACAGCTTGAGCTTTGTATAGTCTGTCGAATACGTCTATACCCTGCATTTTTCACATGATCCATTTTTCCGTGCACTTACTATTGAGTTAGAATTGTGTTGTAGGCTATACGGGCCTAAGTTTTTTTTTTTTTTTAATTCTAAGGGAGATTAGCCAAGCTCAATTATCATGTCTTAAACTTATTTATTTATATTTTAATTTTGCATTGAAATGAGATCATTACATTATTATAAGGACATGCCAGTTTGGTACTCCCTCCGTCCCGGCTAAGATGATACATTCCTTAGCCGGCACGGGATTTTAGAAGTTATTGGTTAATGTGCTTAATTGGAAAGAGAAAAAGTGGGTGGAAGGAAGTAGTAAAATAAAGAGAGAAAGAAAGATGAATATTTTAATATGAGTGGAAAAAAGTGGTTGACTGTATTAATTGGAGGGACAGTTTCCAAAAAAGAAAACGTGTCATTTTAGTTGGGACAAACTAAAAAGGAAAATGTGTCATCTTAAGTGCGATAGAGGGAATACTATTTTATCCCATAAGATTGTTGATGATGATGATGAACAATCTTGAAAGGTAAGGCCTTTTGTTAATTAAATATGGGACTGCATAATCTATATTTTCTCTAAAGACAAATATTTACAAATTAATTAGACCCACAAAATCAATTTTGTTAGAAAAGGTACACGCACATGCAGCCTATTCTAGCCTAGGTTAAAGTTAGCGAGCAGATTGATGCTTGGGGACCTTGCTCCGCCGCTCACCACCCTTCCCACGGCGGCTGTTAACCTTTCCGTCAGCCCGCCTGCCACCTTTGCTGAGCATCTCCCTCTCCAAAGGCACAAAAACGCACTCGGGCGGGGGCACCGGGTACCGTACATTATCATAGCAATAAGAATAATACATGTACTTATGCCGAAACCACTGCATGGATTTGCGACCGTTGGCGGTGACGGTGGAGTAATCCAACGCCATCAAGGCTGCAATCTCGCTGGTGCAATTGCTGGATGGCAATTGGTCGATGGGATCGACCACGCAGCCTTGGAGGACTAGGTCACGGAACTCGGCGACAAAAGGTTCGTGTCTATAGTCCACTTTCCTCTTGCCGCCGTTCGTCGCCCATGACGATGCGTCCCATATGGTCGCGTACACGGACATTGGCTTCGATGGGTAGTCCCCTCGCATGCCTACGTGTCGCGCCACTTGGCGTATTGGGATCTCGTCCACGTAGAATCTATATTCATGTAATATGATAAGTTGTTTTTTATCAATAAAATAAATCCACTCACTTTTAATTTTTATTCATTGTCAGTTGCGTACAAAACGGTCTTTTGATTCATTGTTTCGAAATGATGTCGCCATGAGAATCACCAGCTCGTTTTGTACACAGACTGAAAAAGTACAAACAAAATTAAAACTTTATGATTTAATTTTCAGTTCTCAAACTTATAAAAATTCAAAAGAATTTTATGATTTAAATATGTAAAATAAACATAATTTTAGAATGGGAAGGGAATTACATGATGTTAAGTGGGGTCCATAGAATGCTGTAGCGATGGAAAACCTTGCTGGGGTCGAACCACAAACGGTATCTCTCCTCTCTGCCTCTCGAAACGCTGCCGTTTCCATATACATTGGTCTGAAATCTCCATGCATGGCCTTGCACATTTCCCAGAAACTCGATGTCTAATTCGTCGTGGTTCTTTTCAAACGTATCCACATTCGACGTCTGCATAGTTCCAAACAAAGATATGTTCATAATTCATGCATAAAAAAAATCACATAAATTGATAATGAAACCTACGTAGAATGCAACAACAATGCCGGCGGTGTATTTAGAGGGCATCTTGATGCTGGCGCTGAAGAATCCATAGTTGTAATAATCAGACGAAATAATTCCGGATCCTGCAATTAATTAATTCCATCATTAGATATAATAAATGGAAAATGAAAGGAAGATGAATATTATTACCGGAGAGGCGGTTGAGGAGGAGGCTGACAGCTTTGTCGTTGTCGGATGTCTTGATGTTGAAATCGCTGAAGAGGGGAGAGTAGGAATGGGAGAAGGTGAGGGTGGTGAGGTTGAACGCCGTTGATGAGAGGAAGAAGGCAGAGATGAATATGAGGAAAAGGAAGAGGAGACAACTAGGCATGTTTGTAGAGGACTAAGTGTTGGATATTCCATTTCATTTCTTTTCCTTATTTTCTCTACCATTTATCTCGCTCCATACTCCCATCATCATAATAATTAACATGCCTATATTTATCTTTTTAATTGGGATAATGGATTTGTATAGAGCTTAGTAGATCCCATAATGCACACAATATTAGCATCCGACTTAACTTATGGAGTTCTACAAATTATGCAATGGATCAAATTCTTATCTAAATAAACTAGATTAGGTACTAAAGTTTTATTTTGTAAATGTAAATGGTGGTATTGAAGCAAAACGATGATATTCACTAGCCATACATTATTGTACATTTTCTGATCATGTGCAAAATACTTGAATAACCTATGTGTGTGTGGCTTGTAGCAATTATACAAAAATAGAATGTTGGTTGGGAAATATCTGGCAGAGCTGTTAAGGATTCATGAGAGGTAATTAAGATGCTTTATAGCACAGTTAAGAGATTAGGTGATAAAGCATATGAAAAATTTAAATGATTCTTCTGGAAGCAAATTAGACATATTTTGGCTGCATCCAGCATTTTATTTCTTATCAATATCTGACTCAAGATATACATAAATACTCCTAATATTATTTATTGAGGGAGCATTTTTTCTTTGCTTCAATGTATTTATCTCTCTTAATTTTTTTTGAATGAAGAGAGTGGCAAAAAAATTATGAGATATTTTTAACATATTTTAATAAAGAAAAGAGAATAAATAGACTGAAATGCCCTTTATGGGCTTGAGGGTGTATTCATTCAAAAAAGTTTGAAATAGTGAAAAAGTAGTTCAAACGATATTACATCGAAGTTAATGGATCTTAAAAGATATTTTCAAATATTATGGACCAAAATTGATACAGTGGCAAAGTTCGCGGACAAATTTTTTTTCCCTCTATTTTATTTTGTATTCAGATGTGGAGTAATTGTAAAAGTTTCTTTATTACTACTATTAACAAGCTGCTACGGCATATAACATACATGTCCAACAGTAAAAATTCTTCCCTTTTATTTTCAACATAGACATGTTTGTAACATGTCCATTGCAAATAAGTAAAGTAACAGTTGTAACATGAAAAACATAAAAAAAAAATCATTTAAATGCTATCTGTAGAATGGAGTTTCATAAATAAAAGACGTGATGGAGATGGATTCTCTAATCAATCTTGAACTACTTAATAATATACACTAGATACCTAGTTTTAGTAGTGATGACAAATATGTAGCATATGATTATATCCAAACTTAAACCTAACTCTTGAAATCCATTATTCATTTCTGAAATGTGGGGCTATTAATTTTGTACTTTTCACATGATTATTTGTTTTGTAGTAGTAGTAAAATTTAAGCTTTCCATCCTGAAATTTCTTGCAAGCCCACAACCTGTCTAGCTCACTCTCACTCTTTGTGCAGTTATAATCATTCGTTTTCTCTCTCTTTCATTCAAATACAAATACATGTGACCCATTTTCCATCTTTAATGGATATTATTTGATGATATTGATTAAGTTGTTGAGGCCAACTAAACTGCTTTTCTCACACACTCATTTATTAGTGAGAAGTTTACAACTTGTAACTTGTTTTTGGTTCACAACTCATTCCAACTTTGTCTACTTATTGTTTTCCTACATGTATTTGTTTAGGTAGCTTTACACAACCATTCCTAATTGGTTTTACTGCCTGCAAACTGTTAGAGAGAGAGAGAGAGAGAGAGAGGAATGGATTCAATCAGTGCCCCTCAGAAGGCTTCCAACCATGATGAAATTTTCATGCAGAGTAGTTTGCAGTTTGCAGAAAGCTTGAAGGTTATTCCTATTTATTTCTGTTTGTGTAATAGAAAACACTACCATTTTGAGGCGTTTTGTTTAGTAATTCTGATTTCTTTTTGGGAAATTTCAGGATCTGAGAACTTTAAAGAAACAGTTGTATTCAGCAGCAGAGTATTTTGAGTCTTCTTATGATAAAGATGATCGCCAAATACTGTATGCTATTCTCTGGTTTTGCATATGTTTGTAACATTTTTTTGATTTCTAAATTTATACTTATATGTATTGAGAAAAAGAATGATGTGTCACATGTGTGTGCAGTGTGATGGAATCGTCGAAAGATTATGTTACGAAAGCTGTGGTGAGCACTGTCGACCATTTGGGGTCTGTAGCTGATAAACTCAGTAAATTCTTGGATGAAAAGGCTAATGAGTTCTCTGCCACAGATATTAGAATTTCTTGCATTCAACAGGTGCTATTGTTATAACTACTTTGATTAGATTATTCAATTCTATATAAAATGAAAGGTTCTTATATTTTTGGGTGTGGATGTGTTGTAGAAACTAAGCAAATTTCAAGGATTCATCAACTTGAGAGGCGTATCACGACACACGTTAATGGTAGAAGCTCCCAAGCACCATAATCAGTACATTGTTGCAGGTATTTATGTTATTCTGTTTTCTGATTTCTAATTGGCAGTAAGCTGACTTGTTTGTATCAGATAATCCATCTGCTAAAGCCTATCAAGCAGCACAACTAAAGCCTCAACCACCGTTATCAAGGTACAAGCTGGCACGTAGAACACTTTGCATTTTTCACCTCCGATTCATCATTCCAATTTAACTTGTGCAGAAAAGGACACCCGATGGTTCCTTCAGAAGAACCATCTCAAAATCATGGCCACTTTCCTTTCACACGAGCCATGTCTAAGAAAGATACAGGTTAGTGTTACGTGCTAAACAGCGACTAATCCCTGATGTAAGTGCATTACTATACTAGAACTGGTAAGAGGATGAGTACTGGAGCTAAGATCTTAACAATTTTTTGAGAATTAACCTAACCATTTTTGCATATTGGCATCCCCGTATTACTGGTCTTTCATTGATTAGTTCAAGATTTCAATATTGGTAGTTCGTTTGAATTGCATAACACAAGTATTTTAACAATGGAAGCAAGTCTTATGAGGTTCGTCCTTTTCACGTAAATCAGGGAAGCGTTCAGTTTCACCACTAAGTTTTCCGCTCAAGAGGTCTGGATCGTCTGCATGCAGATCAGTCTCTCCTACCCCTTTGTACAATAATCAACAGGTAAGCCACTAATAACTAGTACTAGTTCGGATCACAACATTATGTATTTTCTGGTTAGTAACGTAAGGGAGCTTTGGTAGATGAAATGGCAGAGTCCATCAGAGCCACGAAGAGCTATGTCAGTGTGCAGAATAGGTGGCGCCAAGAGGGAAGGACAGATTGTAGAGTCATATACCAAAATAAGTAAGAATCTGTTCAGAGCTTTGCTTAATGCTCACCGGTCAAGAAAGGAGAATCATAAGCTGCAAATGATGTATAGATAGATAGAATTCCCTTTGGCTGCTGCACATTTCTTTAAAAGTAATAAAGGGTTCCTAGCTTGCGCTATACTTTCAGCTGTTTCTAGTTGATTGCATGCAAACTTACGAGTGAATAGGTTTAGCATTTAGACAGAAGAGTTGAGTTTTTCCTTCAATGTTTGAACAAGTGAGCATAGATACACAACTTTTGGAAAAAATAGCTAATTTGCAGCTTAGACCTTGGATATTATAACGGTAATAGTGATGATTAAACGCTTCAAGGCCAAATATCAGTATGCTTCATCAGTAACTTACGATTGTATTAGACGATTAGTCGATTATGATGATAAGATATCAAGCTCTACGGCACACAATTCTGTCAAGGTTCCTCTCAAAATCCAAGATCAAAACTTGGGATCTCATCCATATCCTTTGTCTGGAGGCTTGTCTCTTTGAGATCATTATTGCATCTAGAACTACTTCCCTTCTTGTCTTCCTGCAGCTAGGCAACCAGAAACATCTTTATTAACCATAAAGGAAAGAAGAATTACATATTCAAGTTAATTAAGCCAGCCACTTCATATGATTAAAAAAACTAGCTAGCTGGTTAGTAATTTAACCACCAAAGAATTGAAGTTTTAATCAATTAAACTTAAAATCAAGATGTTTCAAAATTTCACCTCAGGTGATTTACTGGAGCTCGAACCATTTTCTAGAGCAGCATTTGATCCAGTTACGACCTCTTCAAGATAAAAATGCAATCAATCATCAGAAATAATTAGTCCAATGATGGGGAATGTATAACAGTAACTCACCTTCACATGGAAATCTGATTTGCATTTCTTGATTATTGTATTTTCTGGTGAGAGAATCAGATTCGACTTCCTTTTGGATATCAGCAGTCACTGTAACAGCCACTTCTGCATGAGACTCCATAGAAGAAGAATGCACATCATGGATAGGAGATATAAAGTTCACTGTTCGTGGTCTGTAATAAAGAAAGCATCTTAGTGAAGTGTAACTGAGTTAATTAAATATAAGAAAGGTATACCACAGTCAAGAGGAAACAAGTTTGCATCATCTGAGCAGAAGAAATCTTGGTGTTTTCAGCTATCAGAGATTCTGTATTTACTTGGATACACCAAACAAAAAACATCTCTAGAATTGTAGCATATGTATATCAATGCTAATTTGATATCTGAATTCTTCACCTTAAAAAAAGCTACATGAATTACTTTAGTTATGAGAAAGAGTGAATTTACTTCGGAGTTAGTGTAATCATCGATTAAGGAAACCAAAATGCTACTCTGTCGTAGATAAGACTCGTCTACATATTACATAAACATCTTAAAACTAGTAAGTAAGAACTCTTCGTACGTTCAGAACATGACGTTTATTGTTTTTTATTTTCTCGAAAAGTCCATGAAATTTTGTTCTTGGTTCCTAGAAAGTAGTTCTCCAGTTAAAGATGCTACAGAAACCAGAAGCATAAGCATTTTGTTCAACCAATAAGACAATTCCTCTTTTTACCAGATATACTACAGAATGGATGCATATTCATACCTAAGATGAAAACTAGAAGATCTAGCTTGAGGTACTCTTCCATCTTCTGGAATTGCATACTCTTCAGTTTTTATTACTTCAACAGCTTCAGATTTTATAACCTTAATCATGCCATCATGCTCTGATCCCTTTTGTCTCAATTCCTGTCTTTCCGTTCCACTGCATTTTTGCTCTTGTACATGATTATTGGTACAGACAGAAACTCTGGAGAATTTGACATAGTTCTCCTCAGTGAAAGGCTTATTCACAGAGACAACCTTCCGCTCACTTGGTTGTCTGAGACTGGACATTATATCATAGACTGTCATATAGAAAAATAACACACTTTTCATTCTCCAATTATAGATAGGATAACAGAAAGATAAACAAGATCCGAAAAAAAATGGTGTAAAATGGAATTAATAAAATCCTATTTCTTTGTTTTAATTTTGATATCAAGGCAAATAAGAGCTTTTCATAATTTATGTCTGTCGGCAAAAGAGAAAACAAAATGAGAAACCAATATCCATGACATGGAGGAGGTTCGTAGACATATTTTCTGTAATCAGAACCTAGAATGAATGGTTCATCAAGAAGGTAGATTAGCTATGGTTTCCAAGCACACTATTTGAACAGATGGGAGCATGTTTAAGTCATGTATTTAATTTATTGCCTTCGCTCAGTGAAATTCTTGGCACCCATCTCATTATATCAGCGACTCGGAAAGTATTGCTTAAAAGACTTATCAAATGTATTATGGCACTAAATGATTATAACTTATACGTTAATGTTTCTTTCCCAAAAAGCACTGTTATCATTATGTGGAATGCAACAAGCTACTGATTTCTTTGGAGTTGCATTGCACTCAGCTGAAAGAACAACAATCACAATCAAGGAGAAATATAAAATATAGCATGTGGGTAGATCTTCAGTTCAAGATAAATATCAAAACAGTAAAATGGTGGCCTGCAATAAAACAAAAAAAGGAAGACTAAATGTTAATATGTTAACTCATTACTTTTCTCAATTACTGGACTTAACACAAGTAAGCTAAAATCTGGAAACAAAAAAAAGTATCTTCTGATGGAAAGTACAATTTCAGGAAAGAGTATCAGCTCCTATAGTTGTGCTTTCAAATAAAAAGATCTCTTACCAGAACGTTTAGGTTCAACACCTCCCCCACTTAATTTGGCATTTTCAGACTTGTAGCTTGGATCACTTAATTTAGTAAGTGCCCCTGGAGCGTTACCACCTGCTGATTTTACTTGATACCCAAGACAATAGTAGTTGTAAGAAAAGCTATAATAAATCGGATTAGATTTGGAGAAAGAAGACAGCAAATTTCCTAGTGATTATACAGGATAAGGGGCTGCAGTGAATGACCAGAAAATCTTCAGAACAATGTCTGAAATTTGCACAGTAGACCCTGTTAACTTCATAACGGCAATGATATCCAACTAAAAAAGACAATCATGGTGGGCTAGATGATTTTCAGTTAATGTCAAGAGTAATTTCCTTTTAATAAGGTAAAGATGAATGGGACACCTTGTAGTGACTGGTTCTATTAGTTCATCCTCTGCTAAAGTATCTAGTTTTGACAGGTAAAGAGTCTAGGGAGTTTACTAAATTGAAATGAGCCAAGCTCCAATGCAAACAACTATGGAATAAGAGAACACGAATATTGAAAATGAAGGGATACAACTTTCTACTTCACCCAAAAGCAGGGATATAACATGGAAATAAGGTCAATACCAGCATCGAATTCTGTAATACTCGGAGTTTTAGTTAAGTAATCAACGACATTACTTTTTCCAGCTACTCCGCAGCTTGTTCCTAGAACTTTTGAGTCAGCTGGAGGATTTTGATCTTCTTCCTGCTCTCCAATCTCTACTAAATAACTATCCAAAACTAGTGATTCGCCGGAACAAATTTTTTCATCCTTTTTCAGAAACCTGCCATCTAGGTGTCTCCTGTTTGTATCATACAACTTAACCTAAATTAATTAATTTAGAATAACGTTAGTGTTTATATAAGATTTGATATCAAACTGCAAGAAAGATACTAAAGGAAAAGAAAATGCAACTGAGTTACTATATTTCATCAAGATAAAAGCTCAACTCATTGGCAACTTCATAATATCATGGATAACTAATTTGGTCTACACTGGATAACAGTTTCAATCAGAAGCATATGCAGAAGAAATATCTTTTGATTTCAAGTGATGTAGTAGGGTATGCAATGAGATGTACGGTATAACCTTGTCAAAGATCGTTATACTGCTGGTGATAGTCTTATTAAAACGTATAGTATGTGTAATATGTAAAGTCAAAAGTGGCAAACTAACTGAACTAAATAAATGTCCTTCATATTCCTTTTTGCGCAAAGCATTTGAAGAACTATATTTTCAAAAGAATAAACACTAAAAGCTATGACAATAAAATACATAAAATCATTGAAAGGAATTGTGGAAAATTGATGTATAGTTGCATAATAAATGTATTTGACTAACATTTATCTGGCAATTTACCATTCACAAAAGTGTGTGCATGATCACAGACGAGGTTATGTAAATAATAAAAGAACATTAGCTAGTATATTGGATTATACCTGCCTCCCTTGTGATCCACGAATTATCAGTTGAAGAAAGCCATCATGAAACTTTTTTGCCTTTTGTGTTATTTGTGTTGTGTACAAGACCTGCCAGTCTTACCAGGAGAAATTAAACTGTTAATTTTCTTTCACTTTAAGGGCGCCAACAGCTCATGGACTTCTCGAAGAAATAAAACAATAACTAGATAACTCCAAATGATTAAATGGATCATATAGTATTAGTGCATGGTAAGCTACCAACCTACCTTCTGTACTCAGTTTTGTCATATCTATACAATTTGGTGAGGAACCAAACTTATTCACTTCACTTTTCTTGAAATCTGAAATAAAACCAATTTTAAGTCCAGTTAATGACTGAGAAAAGACCGGGATGGAATCATATAAGCCCAAATGCACTATAGGTAAGGACAACATTTGTTCATCAAAGGCATTACAAATCTTAGCTGCTACCTCCTCCCACAACCACCAAGCTGTGCTGTTTTTTAACTTGATATATCCATTATAAAAATGTGTGGATAAATTTAAATATAATAGCTAAATTTGGAAATGAAATGATGGAGATATCTAAACTAACCTCTGATCAGTTTCTGTGATGGGCTTATGTTAACTACTCGTCCTTTTCTTTTCCCTGCCATAGGCTTCCAATCTTTTCCAGAAGCAAAAAGTCTACAGTTATTTGGCATGCAGCAATACAGAAAATATAGTTTTTTTTTAACTACGACAAATTCATGAAAAACCAACAGTTATTAAAAAAAGAAGACGAACCAAAACATTAAGGTAATAAATTTATAATTAATTACTTTGGGAATTGTAGCTGTAATACGAACTAGATGTTTCTGCAACTTTCTCATCCTGATCTTGAGAGTTCATAATAGATGTAGGTCGATGGCTTTGACATAGCTCACCAATATCAACAAGGTAAGAATCAAATGTGATAGTCCCACCACATGTGATGAGATCATCTTTCTTCACAAACCTAGTCTCCAAGAGCTTGTCCCATTCATCATACAGCATGAACTGTTCATGATGGCATAAAAATTAACCACGCATAGCATTTCTTATTTGAACAATTGAACGGAACCAAACAGAGATGACACTAATGCTTATCATGGCTAAAACAATTCATTAAAAAATCTGGAACTGAGATTATAACTTGATAGAATATCTTCAATAACGTGGCCGTTATGCTCTTGCATCTGTCATCTCGAAAAGACAAATAACTAACTAGCTCAAAAGCAAGCCTAGTTGAAAATATGACATCTGGAGGAAATCTGGCTCTCATTGTCTTTCAATTGTAAGATGAATTAAACAACTTAACACCAGGACATCAATTACAAGTGGTACTACATTGTTCGCAATAATATTAATAACTCAACTTTAATTATAAAGATTGCATTCAAATTTTCCATATTGCTGATATGCTATTTCTATGTCTTCTTTGACAAATATAATACCGCCACAGACGCAGAGCATGAAAGGAGGTTAACTATGGCAAAATGCAACCGAAGATAATAACTGAACAATTTTTGCTGAATCAGCAAACACTCACCCTAATCCAATCGGCATAGCAAATTAGGAATGATATGCATAAGATGGATTTCCCGGAGGTTAAATCACGAAATAATACGCAAACTTAGACGAAATCAAACATGAACTAAAGAAATGGGGAAAAAATGAGGAAAAACCTTTTTGGGAGATGGTTGAACCACTAGAAAGCCGTCGTGATAAACTTTCCGCTTCTGCTTAACGTGGTTGGTGTAAGTTACGGTCCAGCGCTGAGCTTCCTCCATTGCGACGCTGATTTAGTGATTGTACGAATCGATTAGCAGAAACTTAGAACTCGGAGGAGAAGGAATGTATTCCCAATTGGAAGAGGCGTGAGAAAGAAATTAGAAACTTGTTAGTGGTGGCGGGAACTCATATTTTTTGGTTGCCATAAATATGGGAGCACATCCCACTGCACAATAGCGGACAAACACTAAACATCCTGACAGACAAGCACAATAATAAAATTTCACAAATACGCAATTACAGAATTAAAATTTCGACACAAATACGAGCAGAGAAAGTGCAATAATAATTTTATTAAATAAAAAATATTAAAATCGTTCAATGCAACAAAAAAACAACAATTTAAACAAAGTACATGTTAATGTGCCTTGAATCTATATAGTTTGCCACTAGTCGAACGGGGTCTCGCTGTGCATGATAATCTGTATATGTTTTAGGCCTTCATTTTCGACGATCGTTGTTCATGATAATACATGCGTTAGCCGGTCGCTCGTCCGTGGTGCAAATGAAATGAAGTGCAACGAGCCAGATATATAGAGTTGAAATTAAAAAAATTAAAAAAAATTAAAAAATCGAAAAAATACTCTCGTCCGTCGAGACATCCGTCGACAAGCCACAATAGCGGACGAGACT
Source organism: Salvia splendens (assembly GCF_004379255.2). Taxonomy (NCBI): domain Eukaryota; kingdom Viridiplantae; phylum Streptophyta; class Magnoliopsida; order Lamiales; family Lamiaceae; genus Salvia; species Salvia splendens. Next base: position 6,208,002 of record NC_056042.1, read on the forward strand.
ACAGACAAGCGCACGGACAAGCGACGGACAAGAGGTCGTCCCTCCCGCTCGTCCGCGAACCGCTCGCCGGTTGCAATAGTGGACTAGCGCGACGGACGAGTGGCTCGTTGGTCGCTCATCCGCGCGCTCGTCCACTACTGTGGATGCTCTTAGGCCAACATGGAAAACAAACGAGCGCCCACAGGGCAGTGCAGTTGGCAACGAAGGGGAAAATTTTGCTGCAATGAACTTGGGTTCAAATCTCACTACTGTCGTGTAGTTGTTTCCATCTCTCAGGCACACGTATGAAGTATTGGGAGATGGGCTTCTGACACTCAGTGGGTCAGACATACCCCTTAACGGGCTATTGCGTACCCTGTTTGAATCTCCTTATACGGAATTGCCTTTTGCTACAATGGAAAACAGACGAGCCCTTATGATTTAATGTATCTATTATAAGAGAGTCGATGGCTCAATTAGAGAGGAGAAATGCAGAAGCCCACTTACACTTGAAAGGCCCATTTCGCAGTAGCTGCAGACGCATATTACAGCCAAATTGGCCCAATTAATAGATTGGGGATTGACTTACCTCAACATGCAATTAATTAAATACAGAGCTTTGTTTTTGCTTTCTGTGACTAAATACAGACCTTTGTTTTAGAGTAAACAAGATCTTATCGATAATTATTAGTGGGGACGCTAATTTACTTTTAGATAAATAAAAACAGTACTAATCCCTTGTTTATGTAGTAGAAGACGTGCTATTGTTCTGATTTTGCTTACTTTAATGAGAATAAAAATATTCAATCCAATTATGAGAAATAGACGGCATTAGACAAGATTTATTAATGTGAAACATCTTACAAGTTGGTTAAAAAGCCTAGTCATCCAAATTGGTCATTATTGTTCAATCACTTTGACAATTCTAATAATTGAATTTCCAATCGAGTTTGGCAAACAATATGTCAAACTTGAATTTAAATACGAAAATAATTAACAGGTCAATATCAATACATTTTAATTAAGCATAAATGATAATCATACAAAATCTGTTGACCTTGATTGTTTAATGGATCATATTACAATTAGGAAATATTGTATTGTATTTATGTGGACAAGCACAAGTGGATGCTGGCATTTGAATCAACTGATATTAGTTACCTGGTTTCTCTATTTGATGATACAAATAATTTTTGTAAGATGTAGAATCACCCCTCAGCAATTTCAAACAACCATGCGCAATATACTTATTTTTATTTATTTTTTCTCACAGCATAGGGCACACTAGCGTAGACAATATATAAAGTATATGAGCATGAACATTTTCATGAGGACTATTGAAGTGAATATCAAATTATGTATTTTATAAATATAAACATTAATCGAAAGATAAATAATACCAGTGCTAAAGCAAAGCAAAGAGGACTACTGTACTGTATTGACTATCAAAGTTATCTATATCAATTTTTTAGCATTGATCGAACGATAAATATAATTACTTATGATGTGATTTCATTTAATTAATACAATAAATAAATAAAGCAGTTAAAGAAGACAATAGAAAGTTAAAAGTTAATTTTCTAATAAGAATAACATAGGATTCGTGAATTCACCATTAAAATCTCTACTTCATTTGTTGTTTGTTCAATATATGTCATCGAATATTAGTTTGATCCTCTAGTGATATTCGCATCAAAAGTCGAAAAATAAGGATCAAAGATGAACCTTTTAATTGGTTGGTAACCCTGATTTAAAACATTTTATGTGGTCCGATTATCACTAGCTAGATCTTTGCATATGATAATTTGGGAAATTTTCTTGTTGATCTTTGCACAATATAATCCACAGATTGGTTTCAAGTATTTAATTAATTGAGATTTGAGTTTTATTTTCGCTATTATTGATTTCTTATAACTTTTATGTAGATGATTTTTTGTGGTATTTTCAGGTAGGTTTTTAAGTTAATTATTTGTCAAAGCATAAAGGTTCCTAACAAATCAAACCTTACACTAGTATATCTTTTCATATATTTTGGAATTTAAGTAAGAAAATTATAATTTTGAGTTGTGATCAATGTTGAACCAATTTTAAATACCGAACTAGAGACTAAATTAGGGTCATTATCTAGTTTTTTGATAAGATGCGCTACTGTAAAAATTATTTCGGTCTTCATTACAACCCCATTTTACTTCATTGTATTAGGTTTATTACTTCATTCGGTACGTAATACCTTGAAACTACAACATGTTTTTACTTGCTTCCAGTAGGTTTTGAAATGATTCAACACATGCTTCATTCGAATTCATTGACCTTAGTTTTTACTTTATTCACTTTAAAAAATGCAATTTATTCCAGTGGGTTTATTACTTCATTCAGAAACGTTATTACTTCATTGCATAAGGTTTTTATTTCATTCCAGTAGGAATTCAAATGCTTCTACACATACTTCATTCTAATAGTTTATTACATCATTCCATGTGTTTATTACACCATTAAATTAGGCTATCATTCTATTTTGTTGTCAGCCTGAGGCGGCGGTAATAGACATTGTAGAGAGAAAGAACGGTACGCGACGGCGAAACCGCCTTTACGTACTGGAATGAAGTAATAATCCTATTAGAATGAAGTAAAAACCTACTGAAATGAAGTAATATATTCTGAAATGAAGTTAAATCTTCGCAATATGTTAGTACGACTTATTTGCCTTGAGATGAATTAAAATAGGCCCGTGATGAAGACGAAAATAATTTATAAATTTGCGCATCTCATCCATAAAAAACTAGATCTAAAAACCCTAATTTAGTATGGTTCTATGATTCAGCAATAAAGAGTGGATTTGCATATAATGAGAAAGAACATACTCGATAATGAATCGAAATATAGGATAAAATATAAAAATATAATAGACGAATCAAATTGTTAGATTTTGAGAGCACTAAGTTAGTGTACGGCACATAAAGTATTTCCATTAGCAAAGTGGGTAGGAAAACAATTTTGCTCGCCTTTTTGCATGACATTTGAGTTCATATAGTAATAGATTTCCGAAATTACGTTCTTGTCCCAAAATGAAAGACTTGCTATTTTCTGATCAATATTTCTCCACGAGTTCTATAATATTTATTGGTTAAGAGAGAGTGGAATGATGGTCCTGTTCCACCTCATTGCTTATTCTTTGGAAGATTTTAGAGCACAATGTCCTTTTGTTTCATATTTTTATTCGATTTGTCATAGGTTGGAACATTATTTATTCAAAGAGAACTTGTAGCATATACCCAACTTGTGTTTGTGAATAGCCCCCACCCATCAACAACCAGCTGACACGTGTTCATATGTACACTAATTTGTTGTACTAGGAAATTAATACTATTCATATTGATATTGATATTGATATTGATATTGATATTAATAAATAAGTAAGACAAATATAATAATTGATGGGTTGATAAATTAGATGAGTCCAATCCCAACCACGGAATCTCCAAAACAAGAGGGCAAGTTGATGTGGTAGAAGAGGTGTGAGACGAGTGGAACGTTTATTCAGTCACTATCATTACATGGACCATAATATCTTAACAAATATTTCCATTTGATTCTATCTATGTATATACATACCTTAAATTAAGGTTTATACACACATATACGCATAATTAAATAATTAATCTCTTATTTAGTTTCAACGTCAATCCTCTAGATATATCTTATTGATGATTTGGGCACCTCATTAATCTTAGTAGTTATCTCGAGAAAGGGTTTTATTACCTCTTTGAAACATTCTTATTTGGGAGAAATTCATATACGTTAGTGGGAATGATACGGGACCCCCACCAACGGCAGAGCGGCAGGCCGAGCTGGAGCATGCCGAGCTGGAGCATGCCGAGCGGGAGCATGCCGAGCTGGAGCATGCCGAGCTGGAGCATGCAGAGCTGGAGGCAACGACAGCCGAGCATCACGACGCAGCGCTCCCGAAGCCGAGCAGCACGACGCAGCCGAGCAGCCCGCCGCAGTGCGGGAGTAACCGAAGTGAAGAACTAGTTGTGTCGAAGAGATCCTTGAGGCCGAGAGACAAGCTCAAGGCGCCGAACAAGTTCACGAACTAGCCGATTCACTTTGTTCTTTTTGATTATTTCCTTCCTTTTATGTTTTACTATTTTTGGAAACTTTAGTTTACTTACTGTTGAGTCGGGCCTGATTTATAAGCCCAGTTCGGGTTTTCTTTGCGGTTCTTTCCCGGATGAATTAGGTTACGTCGAACCGCCCTAGGGTTTTTAGTATAAAATAGGGTATTTCATCAACACATTATTTTTATGAATGAAATATTTTCCCTACACAAATCTTGTGCCGCAAGTAATTTATTTCGTTCTCTTGGCTGCTGCGTGGAAGACGTCCACAAATCCAGCCGAATTCACGAGCAAGTCCGCGAGGTTGTCGTGGGAATTGCTCGCCACACATCGAGAAGGAAGATCTCGGAGCCGTTACGGAGAACGTCCGTAACATCTGGTGCTTTCATCCCGAAAACTCAAAATCTACTTGGTTACGCAATCAATGTCGACGGAATTTCCGCATGCAGAGTCCTCGTCGGGGCTGCAATTGGGCCCGACGCGGCAGAGGATTCCTGGCGACGTCGACGGGAGACAGCCGCACGTCGACCCGGTCACGTTAGGGTTTGCACAGTTGAACGCACGATTTGATAAGATGGATCGACGGATCGATAGCGTGGAGCGACGCCCGCCGCCGCGAGCAGAGGGCCATGAAGCCGATTGGGACGACGCCGACCACGCGTGGGAGGAGTACCGCGGGAATGGTCGGAGCGGTCATCTGGGTCGGGGCCGTGGTCGCCCTTATCGGGGTGGCCGTGGGGATCGTTTTGGGGAGGGCTTACTCCCGGGCCGGGGAAGCCGCCCTGGTCAGCACCGTGGCGACGCGGGGAATAGAACGGGTCGCCGTCGGGATAATTGGGACCTACCGCAACGCCACGAGGATTGGGATGATGAGACGTTCGAGGAGCGCGGGGTAACCTGCTGGGATCCGCCCCAAAGTCGAGAACGTTTTAACCGACAGGGGTCGGATTATTCTTCCGGCATAAAGATGGATGCGCCCCACTTTAATGGGGCAGACGCGCCAAACTGGATCTCTCGCGTGCAGTACTATTTTGATCACAAGCGAGTTCCGGAGGCGGAGCGCTTGCATTATGTAGTAATGCTTTTCGACCCGCCCGCTTCAGAGTGGATATTTAATTACCGGGAGACGAATGGCGTCGTTACTTGGCCAGAATTTTTGGCCGACGTCAGGCATCGATTTGACCCCCAAAGCTTCAGGAACTACACGGGGTTGATCGCGAAGCTAGTTCAGACGACTACCGTGGCTGACTATCACGCGACGTTCGAACGATATCTTAATCGGGTTACTGATTTATCGGAATCAGCCTTGATTCCAATTTTTATTCAAGGACTAAAACAACCTCTGCAAGAAAAAGTAGAGTTGCAGTACCCGGAGTCGTTGGCAGAGGCAATGGCTTTAGCCTTGCGTTTGGCCGCAACACACGAGGAACGCCAGCAACAGCCGCAATCATACCAGCGCCGTCCGTGGCCTGGCAAGGAGCAGCGGGCCGTTCCGGCCCCTGTTGCGACCCAAGCAGCCGGGTCCCACCAACAGGACTCGCTAGTTCGAGAAGGGGACAAGACACGGGTATACCCGGTTCGGGTGTCGAATGCTGAAAAATCGGAGCGCGCACGCCGAGGTCTCTGTTATCATTGCCCCGAAAGGTGGGTTGCAGGCCACGTTTGTAAGGTCAAGTTGCTTTGTTATATGGATGACGAGGGAGACGACCCGCAAGAGGCAGATGCGGGTGACCAAGTACCCGGGGAGGAATTAATTACAGCAGACCTATCACACCTTCACGCCTTGGATGGCCGGGGCAGCTCCAAACCGTTTATGGTCCAGGGGACGTTGGGGGATACTACAGTACGAGTTTTGATTGACACAGGAGCGACTCTCGACTTCCTCCATCCGCGGATTGCGGAGAGACTCCAATTGGAGTTGACACCGATTCGCCCATTCCGGGTCCTAGTCGGCAACGGCGCTTCACTACTCTGTACCCACATTGCCCGCTCTACAAAATTGACTCTGCAGGGTACCTTATTTTTGGTGGATCTGCATATCCTCGCCCACCATGGGCCGGACGTTATTTTGGGAATGAAGTGGTTAGAATCATTGGGGAAAGTTTCTGCGGATTTTGTCAGGAAGACGTTAGAGTTTACCCAAGAGGGAAAGGCGGTGTTCCTACGTGGCATGGTGCCAAGTCCTAAGCAGATTTCCTTACACTCCTTATCTATGTTGACGGCACAGGGGGCCGGCCACGAGTTATATGAGATTGTACCTCTCCACAGTGATGTGGGCCTTGCCGACCCCAGCACGCAGGAGGAGTTCCCCGCGGACCTCCCAGGGGATATCGTGGAGGTGTTGAATGAGCACCGTTCCGTTTTTGAGCAGCCACGCGGCATGCCCCCGCCGCGCGTTTTTGACCATCGGATTCATCTTCTGCCCAACACGAAGCCGGTCAATGTGAGACCATATAGGTACCCATATTTTCAAAAGGCAGAAATCGAGAAACAGGTACGCGATATGATGGAGCAAGGCATCATCCGGCACAGCCACAGCCCTTTTTCGTCTCCCGTGCTTCTTATCCGAAAGAAAGACGGAAGTTTCCGTTTCTGTATCGATTACCGGGCCCTCAATAAAGCTACTGTTCCGGATCACTTTCCAATTCCGACCGCAGATGAATTATTTGACGAATTGGGCAAGGCCAAGTATTTTACAAAGCTGGATCTTCGTTCAGGATACCATCAAATCCGTATGAGTGAGGCCGACATATTCAAAACCGCCTTCCGTACTCATGATGGCCACTTTGAGTTCCTCGTGATGCCATTCGGCCTCACGAACGCGCCTTCCACCTTTCAAGCGGCCATGAATGCTATTTTCCAGCCGTTGCTCCGACAATGTGTCATCGTTTTCTTCGATGACATTCTAATCTACAGCCCAACACTCGAGTCGCACGGGCAACACTTATCAGCGGTTCTAAAGCTGCTTAGCGAGAATCGATTCTTTGTCAAGCTTTCGAAGTGTTCCTTTTGCAGTTTGACAGTCGAATACTTAGGCCACATACTTTCCGGGGGCCAGCTCAAAGCGGACCCCGCGAAATTGGAGGCAATGACAGCCTGGCCGAGGCCGAATACAGTGAAGCAGTTGAGGGGTTTCTTGGGGCTGACAGGTTACTATCGTCGGTTCGTCAAGCACTATGCCACGATCGCGGCTCCCCTCACCGATTTGTTAAAAAAGGAGGCATTCGTATGGTCCACTGAGGCCGAGACCGCTTTTACAGAGCTTAAGTCAGCAATGACTTCGGCCCCGGTGTTACAGCTCCCAGATTTTAGCGTGCAGTTCTGTGTGGAAACGGACGCCTGCGATGTGGGAATCGGGGCTGTGCTAATGCAGCGTAATCACCCGATTGCGTTCTTCAGTAAGAAATTGGGTCCTCGTCGGAGGGTAGCATCGACGTATCATAAGGAATTATACGCTATTGTGGAGGCCGTGCAAAAGTGGCGTCAATATTTATTGGGGCGCGAGTTCATTATTCGCACGGATCAGAGGAGCCTAAAGGACTTGTTGCAACAGGTGGTCCAGACTCCGGACCAACAGCTTTATGTCCGGAAGCTTATGGGATACAAATTTGTGATCGAATATAAACGTGGAATCACAAATAAGGCAGCAGACGCCTTATCCCGTCAACACGACGCGTCAGGGGTGCAGACCGACGACCCCATGCCAGGGACCGACGACCAGCTGCTCGTATCCGTGGACCGACCAGTGCCGGAGGTAATGCGGGTGCTCCGGGAGGAGACCGCTTCACTACCGGATTTGATTGAATTAGCGTCTAAAATTCAGTCGGGTGACGCCCCAGCACATTTGACGTGGGCAGCTGGCCTCATATATTATCATCGCAGGGTGCTCGTGAGCGCGGAGTCCAGTACCAAGAAAGCATTACTACAGGAACACCACTGTTCGCCGTCCGCGGGTCACCCTGGCCACGAACGTACGTTCCGCCTTTTGGCGGCAGGTTTTTATTGGCCAAACATGCGCAAAGACGTGGTGACATTTGTGAATAAATGTGTGGTGTGTCAGTCCACAAAGTACTCGACGCGGAAACCGGCGGGGTTATTGCAACCGCTCCCGGTCCCCTGGCAGGTGTGGGAGGATGTCTCGATGGACTTCATCACCGGGCTCCCACAATCACGCGGTTACACGGTCATCATGGTGGTGGTGGACAGGCTTTCAAAGTATGCTCACTTTGCCCCCCTCCCCACCAAGTTCGACGCCCTTCGAGTGGCGCAGCTTTTTGTTAATACGGTGGTTCGGCACCATGGTTTTCCTAAAACATTGGTCTCGGATAGAGATTCGGTGTTCCTAAACGCAACATGGGAGGAAATGATGCGATTGAGTGGAACCAAACTTCACTTCTCTACGGCTTATCATCCGCAGTCGGATGGACAGACGGAGGTCCGTAATCGGGGATTGGAGCAATATTTGCGCGCGTTTGCATCGGATAAGCCCTCGAGATGGACGAATTTTCTCCCGTGGGCGGAGCTAGCTCTCAATTGTTTTCACCATTCCGCGTTGGGCACGTCACCTTATCGTGCCTTGTACGGGAGAGAGCCTCCTTCACTTGTGGCGGCCCCGCCATCGGCGAAGACGCCGCCCAACGTGGCAGATATTATCAGGCAGCGAGGGGAATTATTGGTAACCCTTCGGCGTAACCTTTTGCGAGCACAACAGCGGATGGCGGATGTGGCGAACCGACACCGTCGCCACGTCGAGTTTGAAGTCGGGGATGTCGTCTGGCTAAAGCTGCAACCTTATCGGCAGCATTCAATAGCGAAGCCGCTATCGGCTAAGCTGGCCCCGAGGTTCTATGGCCCCTTCGAAGTGTTGGAGCGGATTGGGCCCGTGGCCTACAAATTGCGCCTCCCAGAGGGAAGTAGAGTCCACAATGTGTTTCACGTTAGCTTATTACGAGAGTTTGTGGCGGGAGACGGTGATGTCGACGGGGTGAAACTCCCGCCGGAGTTTGTTGGCGATAGGCCAGTGGTCCGGCCGGTGGCCGTGTTGGAAGAGCGCGTAAGCTGGCGTGCGGGCCGACCGGAAAAGCAGTGCCTGGTACAGTGGGAGGATGATGCATCCACGCCAACGTGGGAACCGATCGAGGCGATTGCGAGGCAATTCCCGGAGGTTCGCCTTGAGGACAAGGCGATTCGTAACGGAGGGGGGGTTGATACGGGACCCCCACCAACGGCAGAGCGGCAGGCCGAGCTGGAGCATGCCGAGCTGGAGCATGCCGAGCGGGAGCATGCCGAGCTGGAGCATGCCGAGCTGGAGCATGCAGAGCTGGAGGCAACGACAGCCGAGCATCACGACGCAGCGCTCCCGAAGCCGAGCAGCACGACGCAGCCGAGCAGCCCGCCGCAGTGCGGGAGTAACCGAAGTGAAGAACTAGTTGTGTCGAAGAGATCCTTGAGGCCGAGAGACAAGCTCAAGGCGCCGAACAAGTTCACGAACTAGCCGATTCACTTTGTTCTTTTTGATTATTTCCTTCCTTTTATGTTTTACTATTTTTGGAAACTTTAGTTTACTTACTGTTGAGTCGGGCCTGATTTATAAGCCCAGTTCGGGTTTTCTTTGCGGTTCTTTCCCGGATGAATTAGGTTACGTCGAACCGCCCTAGGGTTTTTAGTATAAAATAGGGTATTTCATCAACACATTATTTTTATGAATGAAATATTTTCCCTACACAAATCTTGTGCCGCAAGTAATTTATTTCGTTCTCTTGGCTGCTGCGTGGAAGACGTCCACAAATCCAGCCGAATTCACGAGCAAGTCCGCGAGGTTGTCGTGGGAATTGCTCGCCACACATCGAGAAGGAAGATCTCGGAGCCGTTACGGAGAACGTCCGTAACAGGGAACCTCGTATCTTCCTTTAGAGGTTTATTACTTAGTTCTTGATTTAAATCGAACTAAATCAATTTTATTTTTACTATATAATTTCGTGCTAAATTATGTCTATTGTATTTTCTAATATATCACTACAAACAGTTTTATTTGAAACTGTATGATTAATTACACATGATTTGAAGTCTAATTTGAAAATAATTTTGTTTATCAATAAAGGTTAACTTTTTCATAAATTTGTATATATTTAAAGGTTAATCGTTTCCTTTCCTATTATTAATTTATTTTAATTGTAAAAAACCTAAAAAATTTCTATTGTATATATGAATATTTAACTACTCTATATGAAAATTGTATCCACTTTATTAATCTTCGTACAATTAATAATTACTCTGGATTAATGCCAAAGTAGAAACGCAGAAACCGGAAACAGCTTTATCCATAAGGTAGGAATTAGGGACATTGAAAGGAAATACGTAGTATCTTTATCCCAAAATGTCCCAGCGGATCCAGGATTGGCAAACGGAGGGAGCGGAATTTATATTAGTACTAGCTTGGTTTAGGGCGGAAATGACAATTTTTTCAATCTTTGGGGCGACATCGGGACAAATGGAGGGGGTAGACATGACAATTTAACGTCTGGATAAGAGGAAATTAGTCGCACGGAGGCGGCGGTCGCCCCCGCTCTCCCGTAGATCCGCCATTTGTCTTACTATTTAAAGAATTTTTTTGAACTCTTTTTTATCAATACTGTCAAATTGGGATATGGAAAATGAGACATCGATCCAGTGAATTTTTATTGGATCACTGAATCACTCATTCAATCCGACTCATGCGTGGTATGATATTAAAATTTTTATATGTACATGATGTCTATATATATATCAAAACATACAAATATTCGAATAAACTACCAGCACAATCTAATTAGATAAAAATTGTGAAAATATATAAATACATTCAACCAAAAGTACGCAAAAATTTTCACCGATATTTGTTTGTGTACGCTAGAAATTATTCATGTATATATGCATACTTGAAATTAAAAGAAAGTTTTAAAAAACTGATTAAGTATTTATTAATCCGTAACATCCCGTCTTATTTTATATCATAATCTTCATATAATAAAAATAATTATGATTATTTTATATTAATCTATCGAAGCATCAAAATTAAACTCTTGCTTTGGTGTTGATGGGTATAGCTATAGTCTACCGCATTAAAGCATTGTTTCTTACTAGTATTACACAAGGTGACTCTCAAGATAAGATAATAGTGACATAAGTTAAATATATAGGAATAAATTAGTTTTAGCGGTAAAAATGAAATGAATAATCATGAGATATGAGTAATATAACATTGACATTATGGAAATTGGTCAAGATAGATTATCACGGACCGAGCTTGTATAAAAAATGTAACCGAGCAAGAAAAATAAGCTTAGACATGACGTATTAACATGCCAACCAAAAGGCCCCTAAAGGTATAAAACATATCTAATGTAAGTTGATGGTTCACTGAAAACTTAGCTAAACGAAACCCAACTAAGAGCAAGTTGGATACACACTCCTCTCCTTGGCTACGAAGGTGCGTGAGCACGTGGCGAGCTGACTCGCCAGCTATTCCTATACTGCGCAATGCGCACGGCGAGATCCATTGCTGATGTCATGCAGCTAGCTCATCCCAAAATTAAAAAAAAATCCATTGAGTAGTGGTTGGAATTGGAAGTTTGAAAGCTGCGCCTAATGCTTTTTCTTTTTATTTTATTTACTATTTTAATTTTTTGAAAGCGGCCGACGTTGGATTCGTTTCGTCGCTTCACAGTTAAAACAATAAAATTCCAAATAATATCTTATATATTTAATGGTAAATGTAGTTTCTCTTTTATAGCAATATTATTTTAATACTACTATTTGCATTGGCACTACACAATTTGCAGTGATCATTGTGAGCACCAGGTTGCCACAGGGTTATCAATGTGTATTTATTAGCGCACAAATCACCATCAATTTGTGTAAATTAATGAGCATGATTAAAGTAGGTTTAAGCTTTAATTTATTTATTAATTTTGTCAAGCACACGAAGTTTCCTATATACATTAACAAAAAATAACATAATAAAGCGCTTATAATTTTTCGCTTTTTCAAGCCACTTGCTATAGTAGTATATGATAAGACTTTATAAATGTACAGTTGATTGAATTATTATTACTCAGATAAAAACAAGGAAGCAAAGCAGAGACTCACCTACGCAGCCTCCCACTAAGAATAATACCACAGTCATTTTATTTTTTAGTAAATGAAGTAATCCATTTCCCGAATAAAATAGTTTATTTGATTCACATTTGGATCTTGACATTCTATATTTTTTAGATTATTGCTCGTCATCAATTCTAAGATCATATATTTGTTGCCATATACTGTGCTTTGTTTCTGAAGCAACTGTGCCTTGATTGATTTTTTAAGTTACAATTTACGTATGCTTTCACACATTGGAGAGATCTGTTGAGAGAGAAATATTTATAAAGGTAGATGTTTAATAATAGTAATACTAACAATAATGGAAAAACTGTTTTTGCAAAATGCAATACAAATCATTAATTTATATTTAGGTTAAAATTGCATTATAAGTATTGAGTCATTATTATATATGGCTCGAACTACTCAATGACTTTAAACCCAAATTAAAAAACGTGATTCGAATTTTTGACAAACTTTGATCCATGCCATTTATAGGTGGTCAAAATATTCGACACGAATTATTGAGCAAACAATATAGGTATTACTACGTGCTATATAATAGTGAACTTCAAAATTGATCTCTGAAAAATGAGGTTCGCATGCTCTAAATCATTGAATTAGAAAAAAAGTATCATCACCGATCTTTGAAAAATCATTTATCACATTTAAAAAAAATTCTCCACCTATTATTTTCCATTTTACTCCCGAACTCCTCTAGTTTCCATATCATTAGTAATTATTTCTATCTCATTACTCATCTCTCTAGTACAAAAATGGAATGAGATTTCAAGATAAAAGTTACGAGTTGGATGGTTGAAATCGTGTACGCCTGCGCTTGAGTGTATAAAAAAGTGTTATGATAATTCGGATTTGATTCGTAACTCAGATAATTAAATACTTAATCTAGAAAAATTGAAGAAACGAGCTTTTCCGTACCATAAACAAAAACAAACAATAAGGGAGACAATTAGAGCATCCACAGTGGTGCAGAATTCCCAAAAACACCTCCTGCCACGTCAAAAGGAATTCCCACTGCACTGCCACGTCATAAGGAATTCCCACTGCACTGTGGCGGAATTCCCGAAGGAATTCCCACAATTAAAAAAATTCACAAATTCACAAATTAAACAATTTCCGGAAGTAAGAAATTTACGGAATTAAATAGTCGACACAAATAGGGAAAAATATTCCATTAATAAAAAAATGTACATTTCACCAAATTAAAAAAATACATTTCAATAATGCTTCACCCCCACATCAACGACGACCCCTCCGCTGCCATACTTCTTCAATAATATCGTTCTGGAGTCGAACATTGGCTTGTTTTAGGCGCATGTCGGGGAATGCACGGACTCGATCAACATTGTCGTGGGGTATCCCCATGCGGACATTGCCAGTGGCCACGCCGTGGCTTGGACTCGCAGCATCAGCGTCCTCGTTAGTCCACTCAGTCAGTGCTGGACCTTCATCTTCGACAATCATGTTGTGCATGATAATACATGCGTACATGATGTCGGCGATGCTGTCAACATAGCACAGTCATGCGTGACCCTTCACTGCCGCCCATCGACCCTGTAGCACTCCGAATGCCCGCTCCACATCATTGCGCGCTGCCTCCTGACGTTGCACAGAGTATATTTTCTTTTCATCTGCTGGGCATCTGATCGTCTTCACAAAGACGGGCCACATCGGGTATATCCCATCCTCCAAATAATAGCCCATGTTGTGCTGGTTGCCGTTGGCGACGAAGTTGACGGCCGGACCGACGCCCATGCACTGGTCGTTGAAAATGGGCGACGACTGGAGGACGTTGATTTTGTTGTTCGACACGGCTACTCCAAAATAGACATGCCAAATCCACAACCGGTAGTCAGCTACCGCTTCAAGGATCATCGTGGGATTCTTGGCTTTGAAACCAGTAGTGTACATCCCTTTCCTGGCAGCGGGGCAGTTCTTCCATTCCCAGTGCATACAATCTATGCTGTCTAACATCCCCGGAAACCCGTACTGATTCCCGTGCATATCCAGCAGAGCCTGACAATCTTCGGGGTTAGGCTTCTAAAGATACCTATCCCCGAAAATCTCTCTACCGCCATGATAAAAATACTTCAGGCAGTCGCCCGCAGTCGTCTCGCCGATGTGGAGGTAGTCGTCGAACATGTCGGCCGAACCTCCGTATGCCAACTGCCTAATTGCGGCAGTGCACTTCTAAATTGGCGTGTGGCCGGGTTTACCAGCCGCATCCTCCCGCATCCTAAAATACCCGTATCGACGCTCCAAAGCGCCCACGATACGCATAAAGAGCGGTCGATGCATCCTAAACCGTCGCCGGAATAGGTTCTCCCCAAACCGTGGCTCCGGCGCAAAGTAATCTTCGTACAACCGCCTGTGGGCAGCGAGGTGATCCCGGGAGACTATAGTGCGACGATGGATGGGTCGAGGCACCGCCGGCGCAGCGGCCGCTTGTTCCTCCCTCTCAGCGGCCTCCCGCACACGTGCGTGTATCATCTGCATCATGTGTTCATAATGCCCATCACCACCACCACCACCACTACCACTACCACTACCGGCTATTATGAATATATAAAAGAAATTTAGAGAGAGAAACTTGTTAATACAAGTGGTGCGAATGAAATAAAGTTTAACGGGATGTATATATAGGAAAAAAAAAATTTAATGCATTAAACGGGTGAGAGTGGGGGCGTGGAACAGAGGAACAATTCCCTATTCTTTATCCTTCAATTCATCACCAAGTAGACAAACTGTATTTACTACTACTATTAGATTCCACCAATTTTTGTAAAATGGAGCTGGAAATCACCATTATTCCCTTCTTTCTCTCTCCTCCACTCATCTCTCCCACCCACTAAATGCCATCCGAACCCGAGGACGACACCCCCGGACCTCCTCATGGACCTGGATCTCGATCTCGACTCCTCCTGGCCCTTGGATCAGATCTTCGCCGCTGCCGCCAACTCCGACCAGCCCTGCTCCCCGCTCTGGGCCTTTTCTGATGATAATAACACCGCTAATCTCGTCGCAGGCCCCGCTTTCCGCTTCTCCGACTCCTCCAAGATCTTCTCCTGTACCAATTTCGGCCTCTCTCTGTTTTTTTTTCATAAGTATCTGTTGGACGAAGTTTGTGTTTCACTTGAACTCCACGTTGCTGAATCCTTCTTCTTTTTTTTACTAACTTTGTAATTTCTCATGATTGTTTATTTATGTAATTGTTGAATCTATGCTGTGTTGCAGCGAAAATTCCTTTTCTTCTTGAGATTTGAGTTGCTGTGACATGTGATGTAGATGATTAAGTTCTAGTCAAAGGTTTATGAATGGAGAAATTGAGTTCCATTTGGATTCTAAAGTTTAGTTTTCTACATCTTTTCTGCTTGGAGCCTCACTCTAACTTATTCCAACTTTTTGGGAAGCGAATAATAGTTCAAAAACTGATGGAGAGGCTGTTTCATTTCACATATAGAGAAGTTTTAAATGATTACTGTATCAGTCTGCAGTCTCAATTTCCGTCTTTGTATATTTTTGAGTTAGAGTAGGATTGCTTGACTTACCAGGTGTTTTATGTTAGGAAATGTTTTAGTTAATGATTACGTTCATTGACCTACTTTGTATATGCGGGTGATCGCGAGCGTTTTTGTGCAGATTCAGGCAATCCTGTGGCAGCAACTGAAGGTGGACTTGATAATCATGACAAGAAAAAGCTGACTACTCCATTGATGGGGTTGATGCCTATTGACAATCCGGATGGATCTTGCATAATAAAGCAAAGAATGACTCAGGCTCTTCGGTATTTCAAAGATTTGACTGAGCAGCATGTTTTGGCTCAGGTATGGGCGCCGGTGAAGAGTGGTAGCCGATATGTTCTAACTACTTCAGGCCAACCTTTTGTACTTGACCCCAATAGTAACGGACTCCATCAGTATAGGTTGGTGTCTCTGTCGTATATGTTCTCTGTGGATGGAGATACTGATGGAGACCTCGGACTTCCCGGGCGTGTGTTTCGGCAAAAGTTGCCGGAATGGACACCAAATGTTCAGTATTACACCAGCAAAGAATTTCCCCGCCTTAGCCATGCTTTAAATTACAATGTCCGGGGAACGTTAGCTTTACCTGTATTTGAGCCTTCTGGGCAGTCTTGTGTTGGTGTTCTTGAACTTATAATGACATCTCAGAAGATCAACTATGCTCCAGAGGTTGATAAAGTCTGTAAGGCACTTGAGGTTAGTCTGCGTCCCCTCCCTTAGTGAATATACTTTTTGAAGCTCCAACCACCATGATTATCATTTTGATCCCTGAGATTTGGCATATTTTTTGCTCTTTGGTTGATATTGCTTGCTGTAAGTTGCTTCCATTTCATTGTTGTTATTTAGGGTAGGGGCTCCCATCCGGTGCAATCATGTGAGTGTAGACGTCACCACGGTTCGGGAACCGGCGGTTCACGGTTCAGAACCGCCGGTTCCGGTTCAAGATTTTCTTGAACCTGAACCGGCCCGTCGTAGCTTGGACGGTTCCGGTTCCTGAACCGTGAACCGGCGGTTCACGTCAAGGTCCGGAACCGCCGGTTCCTGGCCGGTTCGGCGGTTCATGTTCATGTTCATGTTTATTTTATTTTATTTTGTTAAAATTGTAATTCAAGTAAAAAATGTAAATATACTTGCATAAATAAAATTAGAATAATGCGATGTACAAATGCAATTTTATTGATACAAATTTCAACTATATTACAAATTACAACTTTAAAATTACAAATTACAACTTAAAATTTACAAATTACAACTTAAAAGTTATAAATTACAAAAGACTTAAAGTCTTGATTACAATTTACAAATTACATATTCGAAACAAATGGGAGAAAAAAGAAATAAAGGAAAAGGACTTGAGCTCAACTTAAATTTAAAATTTAAGTTGAGATGCCTGCGACGAGATGAAGACATGATATTGATGGAAATTGAAAGTGGAGAATAGAGAGTAGTGTGATTGTGTGAATATGATAACGTAAACAACGTGAGTAAATTATGAGTGCAAATAACGTAAACAACTTGAGCAATTAGAGAGAATGAGGATAGGGAATAGAGAAATTGAGATTGAGAAGAGAAAGACTTGTTAACACAAGAATGTGGTGAGTAGAAATGAAGAGGAAGGGGGTATTTATAGGGGGAAAATGTGATTAAATTAATAAAAAAAAAATTCAAAAATTCAAATTTTCAAAAACCGGCGGAACCTACGGTTTTTTGGACGGAACCGCCGGTTTTGTCAACGGTTTCTGACGAAAACCGGCGGTTCCGCTGACGGTTTCTGAAAAGGCTAGTATGTAGGTCGGAAATAGGCCTGAAAAGCTGCCGGAACCGCCGGTTCGGAACCGGCGGTTCCGACGAAACCAGCGGTTCCGACGAAACCGGCGGTTCAAAACCGGCAGTTACGGTTTGCAAATAATTGGAACCTGAACCGACAAGGGCGGTTCTGGTCACGGTTCGAACCGTCGCCGACGGTTCCGGTTCGGAACCGCCGGTGACGGTTCCGGGCCGGTTCGTCCGGTTCGGTTCGGTTCGGTTCGGTTCGGTTTGGGGACGTCTATGTGAGTGGTATTCCAAATCTGCAAGAGACCAGAACAGAACCTCTTTAGTGCTTCTATATGAATACTGGAGTTGATTCCTGTGGTTTCTCCCCCCCCCCTGCATAATACATGACTCTCTTATATGTTTTTTAACAATCCAGTGATCTACATCTACCAATTCTACATGTATGATGGCCATTCTATTAACTATTTAGACAGAAGATCCACCTGCTCTTGAATATGATAGCATGTTCCAACATTCATGGGCCTTAAGAGTGATAGGCGGTAGTTCTACTTTCAAGTTTGTTGACTGATTATTAGGCTAGTAGCTAACCTAGGCTCTTTTGTGATTCATGATGTAAACTGTTAAGGCAATGCATGTTGAAGATCTTAGACATCATTTCTGCTACAAGATTCTGGAAGTTATTCTACTTCTTGGTTTCCTTAATATTCAGTGTGTTACCCTAAGTTTCCTCATGAGTTAATGGATCCCTTCATAACGCAAAATTAGTTCTTCTGCAGGCAGTAAATTTAAAAAGCTCGGAGATATTGGATCATCAAAGTACACAGGTAAATCAGGCTATTATCTTGATGATTACATGTAATTCTTTATCTGAACACCTGTGTGCATATGTCATTCTTGTATAGCAGATATGTAATGAAGGTCGGCAGAATGCATTAGCAGAAATACTGGAGATAATTACAGTTGTATGTGAAACCCACACATTACCACTAGCTCAAACTTGGGTTCCATGCAGGCATCGCAGCATACTAGCAAACGGTGGTGGGTTTAAGAAAAGTTGCAGTAGCATTGATGGGAGCTGCATGGGACAGGTTTGCATGTCAACAACGGATGTAGCATTCTATGTGGTGGACGCTAACATGTGGGGTTTCTGTGACGCTTGTGCTGAGCATCACTTGCAAAAGGGGCAGGGTGTTGCTGGGAGGGCATTTGAATCCCTTAACTCATGTTTTTGTCATGATATAACTGAGTTTTGTAAGACTGAGTACCCACTAGTTCATTATGCACGCATGTTTGGCTTAAAAAGCAGCTTTGCAATTTGTCTACGCAGCAATCATACTGGAAATGACGACTATGTTTTAGAATTTTTCCTCCCCCCTAATGTTGAAAGCTATGAGGACCAGCAGTCCTTGTTGAACTCCCTTTTAGTGACAGTGAAACAGCATTTTGGGAGCCTGAGGGTTGCTTCTGGAAAAGACCTTGACAATGAGTGGAGGTCCATTGAGATCATCAAGGCTTCCATAGATGAAAAGCTTAATATGAGGACTGATTTTGCTGCCGCATCACCGCCTAGGCCTCCTGTGCAAAACGGGGAAAGCAGACATCTTGATGCTTTCAAAGGGCAGTTATTGATGGGTAAATTCTGTGGTGTAAATGGAAAAGGAAATGTCAGTAGTCCTACTGGACTTCAGAATGGTGCATCTGTTGCTGAAGCAAAAGTTGTAGGCAAGAAGCCCGAGAGAAAGCGGGGGAAGGCAGAGAAAACAATAAGCTTAGAAGTTCTGCAGCAATATTTTGCTGGTAGTCTTAAGGATGCTGCAAAGAGTCTTGGTGGTATCACATTCTCTCTAAAACACATTTCTTTGAGCTTTTCTATCTGTGATATATATTGTATACCTTGTATGTTTGTAATTGTACTGATCGAAATTCAACAAACCTTATCATGACACATTGTTTCTCTACAGTTTGCCCTACTACAATGAAGCGTATCTGTAGGCAGCATGGAATCTCTCGCTGGCCTTCCCGCAAGATAAATAAGGTTAATCGTTCTCTTTCAAAGCTAAAGCGTGTAATTGAATCCGTACAAGGTGGTGAAGGAACATTCAGTATGACTTCTTTGGCTACAAGTTCTAGTCCTGTTACGGTTGGTCCAATTTCTTGGGCTCCTAATATGAATGGAACCAACCAGCAAAGCTCACCTGGCTCTGGACCATGTGAATTTCAGGAAGAGAAGAAAGAGGTTGCTACCAAGTCCCGTGGAGCTGATGAACAAGCAGAGGCCTCAAATCATTTTATTGGAGATGGGAGTGCAAAATATGAGAAACTCACTCCTAATGGAGGTGGGTTTGTGGCAGGTGAAGGTTCACACCGATCAAGAGATGGGAGTGGATCGAGAGAAGAGAGCACAGGAACACCTACTTCGCAAGGTTCGTGTCAAGGTAGCCCTTCTCTCAGAAATGAGACCTCCCCCCAAAATGATCCAGTTGTTTCACCTATGGATGAACACCGCATGAAACTGGGAGGCTCACAGGGTGGGGTGTGTCAACAAACAAGAGATATCAATCTATCTTCTGGATTTTCAATTCCGGGCAATTTTATACCACCACCTGATGGGACATTCCGAGGAATGCTGGTTGAGGATGCAGGAAGTTCACACGACCTGAGGAATTTGTGCCCAGCTGGTGAACCGCTGTTTGAAGAGCACGTCACAGAGAACAGTTGGACAAGACCAACTCTTCCCGATCCCATGCCCGAGGACTGCATAGCAGCTCCAGCCGAAGACCATATGCCAAGGTTTTCCGCCAGGCCAGAAGTGAAAACAATTACCATAAAAGCCACGTACCGAGAAGACATCATCAGATTCCGCCTTCCAATAGATTCTGGTATCGTCAAGTTAAAAGAAGAAGTGGCAAAGCGGTTCAAGTTAGAGCTGGG
Organism: Salvia splendens; assembly: GCF_004379255.2. NCBI lineage: Eukaryota > Viridiplantae > Streptophyta > Magnoliopsida > Lamiales > Lamiaceae > Salvia > Salvia splendens. The sequence continues at coordinate 6,228,466 of NC_056042.1, forward strand.
TACTTTTGATATAAAATATCTTGACGACGATCATGAGTGGGTCCTAATCGCATGCGACGCTGATTTGCTGGAATGCTTCGATGTATCAGGATCATCTGGTGGCAATATAATCAGGCTATTGGTACATGACATCATGGCCAATCTGGGGAGCTCTTGCGAAAGCTCAGGCGAATGACAAGAAAATTAGGCGTATCAATCAGGTATGGTTAAGTTATGATAGAAATTCTTGTTGTGTTAGGAGAATTCATGTGTAATTGTAAATTTTGTTTATTTTGGGCAGCCTTTTCCGTTTGCCAGAATTTTTTGTAGTACATCTTGTGGGGTTTGGGAGAGTAACTCTTTCTGCTCACATCCTTTGATAAAAGCTTGTGAATATTTATGTCACACCTTTCTAGTTGTACAAGTAAAAAATTTGCTGTTGATAGAATCAGCAAATTGCCCTTTTAAGTTATTATTATTTCTCATTCATATACACTAATGCTTTTGGCAGCTTTATCCCTATTAAACTGTCGTTTTATTAGACGTATTTATTTTTCGAGATATGTAGTTAGTTGGAGTGGTGGTTGAATCATGAATTGATTCTAGTACTAAGTCTCGAATGTTTGTTTATCACTTTTGAAATAATATCTAACCACTTGCTCTTATAATTTGTCAATAGTTAGAACTTAGAATCTTGAACGAGTCCCAACTGTTCTATTTTTCCCGGTAAGCTTGGTCGGAGAAATTGTTTTAGAATCGTGATATTTTTTGTTATGACATAATAGAACAATTGTGTAATCGAGATAAACAGAAATGTAAAGATTACCAATGTTGTGTTGACTACGTCTACGTGCAGAAAACGGAGAACAAATTGTATTCTGATTGTTTTCAGATTGTGGCTACAGATTACAGAATTATGTGTCCTACTCCCATATAAATAGGCACACATGAGACAGGCTGGGCCTAGTATGACAATCCTATCCCAGTTCGGAAACATAATCTATACAGATTCAAGACATACTAACAAATCTCCACCTTGACTTGAATTCTCCCTTGCAGATGCATCATTACAATGCCAGATGAACAGCTTGCCTCAGATTTGCCCTCCTCGGGCAACTAACTACTCATGACGTTAAGTGAGTCCAAACAATGTTGAAACTTGCTATGTGGGGCCGGCTTGGTGAACATATCAGCAGAATTATCAGTAGTACCTACTTTCTTCACCTCAATTCTCTTCTCATTCTTCAGAAAATGATAGTACCTCACATCAATATGTTTGGTCCTCTCATGATGGACTTGATCCTTGGCTAAACAGATAGCACTCTGAGTATCGCAGAACACAACAACTTGCTCTTGATGTAGACCAAGATCACCAACTAGCCCTTCCAGCCATATTCCCTCTTTAGCAGCTTCTGTCAATGCCATATACTCTGCTTCAGTCATAGATAAAGTAACTACTGCCTGCAAAGTTGCCTTCCAACTAACAAGGGAACAACCAAGAGTGAAAACATAGCCCAATCATAGATCTTCTATCGTCAACATCTCCAGCATAATCAGAATCAGAATAGCCAGTCACAGAACAATTAGTATCACCTCCATAAACGAGACCAACATCAGATGTACCTCTCAAATAACGAAAAATCCTCTTTACAGCCTGCCAGTGCTCTTTTCCAGGCTGCCCCATGAACCTGCCAGTGATATCATAGAAGATCGAACATCTTCCAGAGACAGAGTTTCATTCCCAGTCATAAAAGACTTTACGAAATTCTCATACGACTCATGTAAAGAAACCAACAAAATTAAAGCAGAATCCTCATCTTCTACTACGCAAATCCAGCAAAATTTTGTCCAAATTTTTCAGATGATCCCGAAGGGGCATACCTTTCTGCATGTGTAAGCGGAACATGCATTGCTTCAGAAGCAGCTTATTGGTTAGAGACTTCGTCATGTATAAACTCTCCAACTTCGTCCAGAGGGCAGCCGCAGTTTCCTGATCAGCGACTTCGATGATAACATCGTCAGACAGACACAACATGATTGTCGAGTGAGCCTTTTCATCTAAGGGTACCCACTCGTCATCCTTTCTGTCTGCCTTCTTCGCTTTTCCCTTTTCCGTTAGCGGCGCCCACAACCCCTGTTGCTTCAGTAGAGATCGCATCTTGATTTGCCATAAACATAAACTATTTCTCCCAGTGAATTTGTCGACCTTCACGTTCAGAGCAGACATCTTGATCGATTAACACAGAAACCCTAACAGATGCAGAATTCAAAACCCTAGTCCGAAAACAAGGCTCTAGATATCAGTTTGTTGTGACATAATAGAGCAATTATGTAATCGAGACACAAACGATAACGTAAAGAAACACATAATTTACGTGGTTCACCAACGTTGTGTTGGCTACGTCCACGAGCAGAAAATAGAGAATGGATTTTATTCAAATCGTGGCTAAAGATAACAATTCTGTCATACTCTCATATAAATAGGCACACATGAAACAGACAGGACCTAGTATAATAATCCTATCCCAATTCGGAAACATAATGTATACAGATTCAATGAATACTACATTTTTCTTGGTAGAGTAAATTTGAGGTTAAAATGTATGATTATGTAAAACACTTACCTTATCCGTAGATATAACTGGGCAGGAATTATGCTTCTCGAATGCTTACTAATCTATATATGTGTCGGGTACGTCTAGCTCGAAATGTATCCCGATCTCCCTTCATTTTTCCTTTCTTTCCTCTTCTTTAAGTCGGTAATGGAGCAATAGAATCTAATTGCGGCTCTCTTATCTCAAAGGTCCGCACATCATCTCACAGTCAGACAAGCTAGAAAATTGATTATGTAGAAGAAATGAAAGAGTGGAATACCAGCTTTATCAAAATAAATTTTATGCAATAAAAGTAAATACTTACTCGAAATTCTTCAAAGTAGTCATTTATTTTATTTTCTTTGGTGCCAATGGCCGGTCAAAATTAGTTACATGTCGAACGCACTTGAATGTCACAGTAATCTCTAATGACATTGAAGAATGCACCAATAACTTCTTATAACATTCAAATATTAGTGATAATTAATAAACTAAGCTTATTTAACAATCAATAATTAACAACAAATCCGGTATAAGGATCACTCTTTAATTGTTTTATCTCATCAGGCAAACCGAGTCCATCATTACTCATACTCAGAAGACCATTTCGCAAGATCCCAAATATATTTATTCTCATAAATAGGAGATTGATTTCTTAACAAATCTTTTCAACCACTCAGTAAACTTGTGATGATTATAAGTATTTCCTAAATTGGACTCTAATAGCCATAGATTTGCTATAAGTAGCATTTTATCCTCAAACAAATTTTTTAAAAATAAAAGAATCCTACAAATTCGATGCATATTAACATGCATTGAAAAGTGAGTAAATATTTTGAGTAAAATGTATAATTGCGCAACATTGTAATTTTTATAATATCATCCTAATAAAAGCGTAATGAGAAAATTTAGTAATAAGACAAAATAAAGACATTATAATATCACCATATATACATTTTATTTACGCAAAGCATGAGAGTCGACAACAATGTAAAATAAAATGAGCACACAACTTCGAAATCGATACAATAGCATATCACGGTTGCGACATAGAGCAAAAACAGAAACGAAAGAAATAAAAATAGAAAATGGATGACGTCATGACGACGATATTCAAATAAAATGAATTCAAACTCCATTCAAAACGTCGCCGTTCGGGTTCCGCTCAGCATCAATTTTGGCCAAGTTCACATCCCCTCCCTGCGCTTTCCTCTGCGCCAAAATCCTCTGCGTCGATTTGTAGAAGGTCGCGTATATCACCAGCTGCGCAAATCCCAACGCCGATCCTATCGAATTCGGCACCTTCAATTCCAATTCCAATTCCAATTCCATTGTTACAACGAACAAAACACAGAAATTAACCAGAAGCAGAAGCAGAAGCAGCATTTTGAATGTAGAGAAATATACATACAAGAATGAAAGCATCGAATTTCAAAAGTGCGTAAGTCGTCCAGCACAAGCCGTTGATGAAGGAGAAGAACGAGATGAAGAAGGGCATGAACTCCACGCTCTTAGTCGTGATCACGAGTTTCTGCCAAAAAATAAATAAAAAATTACTGTGTGTAACCCATAGTAGTCCATTAGTATTCCGGTGAAAGTGATTTACCATTATGGATAAAGGGGCGGCGTACATCATGATGTTGCCGGCCATGCAGATGCTGCCGACGATGTCGGAGCGGGACTTGGGCTTTTTGACGAGGAGGAGGACGCAGAGGGCGAGGGCGGCCAGGAAGAAGCACTCGGCCACCACCACCGCCACCAAGCGAAGACGCTTCATGGGGATGGAGTAGATGAGGAAGAGAGACAAGTAGACGATCTCGATCGCAAATCCGGTGCCGTTAACGGTCAGAACCAGCGTGCTGTTGGGTTTGACCATAGGCAGGCCGTATAGTATCCAAAGCCCGCAGTTAAAGAAGGTCGCTAGGTATGGTAATGCTGAGTATTCCTCCACCGCCTTTTTCTTCCATATTTTGTAAAATGTTGGCCTTTTCCCATCAAAATCAAAATACTCTTTCGATCATTAAATGCCTCATTTTTTATTTTTAGTTAATAATGATTTATTTCACTTACTTATTTTATTCATATTTTATTATTCTCTCTGTCCCTAAAAATTTATCACATATTTTCATTATCGTCCATCTCACAAAATTTGTCACATTTCACTAACTCATTCTTAATCCCGTTTTATTATTAAACTACTCCCTTCGTCAATGAAATATTTTCCAAGTTTGACTCGGTACGAGATTTAAGAAATGTGAAGAAAATTGAGTTGAAAAAGTTAATGGAATGAGGGTCCCCACATTTGTATTTTAGTTTTATAATAGAATGAGAGTGTAAAGAGTTAGTGAAAAGTGGAGACCATTTACCAAAAATGGAAAAAAAAATAAAGTGGACAATTTTTCATGGACGGACCAAAATGGCAAAATTGGACAACAATTCACGGACGGAAGGAGTAATATTCAAAAGTAGGACCAACATTCTACCAATTTTTCATCTCACTTTCCATTATATTTTCTAAAATTCTTGTCTGATCAAAATTTGACAAAATTTAAGGGATGGAAAGAGTATAAAACTAATGGTACTAGATAAAAAAAAGTATGACTTATCTTAAAGTAATTTTTTCTACCGCTTTCTTTTCCAAAGTCTTAACAATTTTCAAACATCGGAGTCAATAAAAAATGGGACATGTATTGGTGAAGAAGTATTAAAAATGGGAAAATGTTCAAACTTACAAAGGGGAGAGAAATAGTGAGACGGATATGATATTCCCTGAAAATAAACAAATAGATATCAGAAAATAAGCTAAACATTTGAAATTCTATTTATTTATCTTTTATTGGTAGAGAATTGTCACCATCTTACCTAGAATGCCAACGAGAGTACGAGCATCTTCTTTAGAAATCATGGCTGAAACAAGAAGATAGAAATTAATGAAGAAAAAACCCTAAAATTTGATTGAGAGGAGATGGTGTTTGGGGATGGAAGGGAGAGGGAGATCAAATGCATGTTGAATTAGAGATAGGGATTGTGTATATAGACAGGAAACGATGAAGAGGTTGAGTTTGGTGTTTGTTTGTGTATTATTACACAACCAAATTTTGTTCTGTCACCTGCATGACATGTATTGGCTGCGGCATTTGGAATAAAACATGGAATTATCATTTTCTTGAAAAATAAATATATAAAAAAAACAGAATTAATGTGGCACAATATTCTAAGCTCTCAGACCAGTGCCAAAATATTAATTATTTTCTGAAAAATGCATTGTTAGTAAATTCTGGACCGAGATTTCATTTTTAGCGGCTTTTTTACATAAATAATAATAAAAGTTTATTACATACACTGACTTCGAGCTAAACTTTATCCTTATCCATTAAGGTTGCTGAGTTGGCAATGAGTAAAATGCAGGTTGACCTTTTTTCACAATTTAGAACAATGAATGTAAATTGGATACATGTCTGCCAATATGTTTTTGTTAATAAATGCATGTAGATTTCTGTTGCACTTAATTGAACAATTTGGAGTATCCTTACAAGAACAAATATGAAAATGAACATACAAATACATAATCCTTTCACTTTGTTACTAAAAGATATAGTATAACCCTGGGAAAAATCAAATTAATTAACCGGTTAATTAAACTACATAGGCTAGCATGCATAACAAACTTTCTTTGATGTTAACCATATTATACATAAACAATACGAGAACGACAAGTTTCACATCGGGTATCGCGTTTTTATGTATATCTGTCGCGATATATATGCAATGCATGATAATGATCGACGCTGTAAACCTTAATGCGTAAGGATAATGAGCAAAACGCGGCCGGATCTTCGGCTTAAACGAGACGTACCTCCGGTTCCTTATTTGTTAGCTTTTCATGGAGGACGACGACGAAATTATTTTCCTAAATCGAAACAGAAATGAGAAAGTTTGTCGAGGTCTAGGACAAATAGAGGTTGGTGTGTGCATGAGAGGCGCAATGGGATGCTTTTCTTGTATGTTCTTCATAAACAAGTGTTCCGTTTTCTCTTTTCAACAATCTATGTTAGATAGTTGATGAAATTCTTGCCGTCTCTTTATCTAATTGGAAGAATTAAATTTTTGCTGAGAATACTATGTCTGTATTTATATGAATTGTATTATAGCTTGTGGACATCAATAAAAAATAGGTAGTTAATGAACTATTGGTGGCTAAGAGTTTAAGACTAGTGTTACTAAATTTGAGGAGGTTGTACACTATTAATTATGTGGATTGGGTAGTACCCGTTGGTAATCAATGGTATTTAGTAAATTTAGGGAGTGATTTTGAGTATTGTGGATATTATTCAATGTGACATGTATGTAATAAGTTAAAGAAGGGTAGGGAGAAAATCGTGTTTAGTGGAAGGTTTCTCATGGTAATAACGTGAAAATGTGAAAGTGGCATGCATTTTCTGTTGCCTTACTATACACCTTTCGGTGCATCCAATGATTTTGAATGTCCATTAATATAACATTTTGGTAGTTACTAAATCTTTATCTAAAAAAAGAAAGGGGGCTTGTTGAATTAAGATTCGTACTACTAGGGAAGACGAAATGGAATGAATAAACGAGAAACAAAATATGAGAAGGAAGAGTGTACAACAATTAAAATATTTAATTTAGATAATGATATTTTGTTGTCTATAATGTGATATGGTTTTAGTTGACGTCTGATGCACACAAATTTTACATGTTTTTAGTAGTTAGATTTGATTTGATTAAATATTAATTTTAGTATATTTTCTACGTTCCTAAATTGGTTGTTTATCATTTTAGGTAGACCTGCAAATTTAATCTGCGGGTTTCGGGTATACCCGACTTCGACCCAATACCCGACGGGTTTTGGGTACCCAAAACCCGAAATTATGGGTTCGGGTACGGGTTTGGATAGTTAATATTAGAATTTTTCGGATTTAGGGTACCCGAAACCCGTATTAGGGTACCCGACTAATACCCGATTAATTATGTATTTGAGATAAATATTTTTATTTAGTATAGGGCCATAGGCCTGTAGGGTAAATCTAGGGTAAATTTATTTAATCTCTTTTATGTTTCAATTTATATCAAAAAATTCTTTATTTTAAAATTAAGTAGTGTCTATTTAACTATTTGTCTTATGTCTATTTTATTATATATTAGAAATTTAGAAAAAGCTAAAACATTAGAAATTTTTTTACTTTTAATTACAATTAAATAAACTATGGAGGATAAATAGACATCAAAGTAAGTAGTAAGTAGTAAGTAGTAAGAGTTTGACACCCATTAATCCATTAGAGTTCAGAATGTGTGAAAATATCAAAACATAATTAAGTGTATCATCTCTGAATAACATAATTGCCTACATCAAGTGAACAAATAAATCTTTACCGTACATATGATCAAATACTACCTAATTCAATATGTTAATAGCAAGTTTGGTCAAATTCTAATCTATTCCATAAACTTTGAAATTGAAATACTAAATCACGAAGTTTCAGTTTTTCCAAATTGTCCCATTTATGCACAAAATTATCGTCTTTTAACAATATTCAAAACATCTTTCATTAGTATTTGTATATTTCTTCATTTTCTCATTTCTCTTCCTATTAATATGGTTTCATATTTTACAAGATAATAAACATATAAAGTAGCTAGATAAAAAGAAAGAGCTACATTGCTACATAAGTAAGTGATATTTTGCATCTAAAGGGGACAAAATTCCAGGTTGCCTGAACACCTTCAACATAATAAGTGACATTTCTTTCCCACAATTCCAACTTAACAAATGGACAACAATAAAACAATAGAAGAAAAAGGGGAAAAAAGAAATAAACACAATAGCAAATCAAACGCCATGGAAAACAAAGGAGCCTCACCAAATTACAACTTAACACCATTCACAATCTTCTACCTTATAAAACAATAAGAATTATTATAACCTGTGAGAAAATAAAATTCACACTCAACTTCTAAACCCGAATGCAGACCATTTCTTGGACGTCTCTTTCTTTGTCCTTTTGGAATTAGGATCAATCAGGTTTTCAAGGGATTTCGCCTTCTTGTTTCTAGACCTCCCGGCTTCTTTCAACAGCTCTGCTAGTCTTTTCTTTTCATCGTCAAAATCTGGATTGGCTGTTCCAAGTTTCTCTTCTCGCAGTTTAAGAACATACTCCAGAATCTCTATCGCATCTTCAATTCTGTACATATAAACCAAGATTCAATTAGACACAGAAATTTAAAAACACTGAAGTTAAAGAAGAAAAAAGAAGTATAACGAGGATAGTCAATGAAATTATGTTACCTTCCCATAGCATCATAGGTTGCTGCGAGATTGCTATATACACCGAGAGTATCCTGATGACATGGGCCACACTCCTGTTCCAGTATTTCTCTAGCTTCCTCAAATAATTCTGCAGCCTCATCAATCTTAAACAACTGAACGCAAGCCAGACCCATTTGGTTCAGCACAACACCAAAGAAAGCTGATTTCCTCTCACCACTGGCTCTAAGTTTGGCTACAGCACTTTCAAAGGAGCTGCGTGATACCTCATACCTTCCAACCATGTAATACATCACCCCCATTCGTGCTTCAATCCCAGCTACCGTACTGTGTTGTCCTGGTTTATCCTCCAATAGTTTCAGGGCCTTCTGTAAGAGTTTCAAAGCTTCCTCAGGTTCATTGAACAACTCATAAATAGCTGAAATTTCTGTCATCCCACTAGCAATCTCTTCTGAAGTTGTTCCGGGAACAGGTTTCGCATATATTCTTAGAGCATTTTCACAATATGATCGCGACTCTCTTAATTTTCCTGTCTTGTAGTACAGGTCAGCAAGCCGGACAAAGACCGAGGCCACCGAAGGGTGGTTATCACCTTTTGAAGATTTGAAGACAGTGAGTGCCTTCTGGTAGGAGAAAACTGCCTCATGAGATGAATAGATATTGCCAATGCTAACATCGATAGCAGCAACTTCATTTTCTTGTCCATTGGCAATCATAGCCATGCTGGCAAGTACAAGGTGTTCCAAGGCTGCTTCATAGTCTCCTTTAGCCTCGCATATGAGAGCCATCAATCGACGGTCCGCTGCTTCCTCTAGAGATGCCGGTGGGCTGTGCACTCTATGAATTTCAAGAGTTTTTTTGCACAAATTATCAGCTTCAACAAATTGCATGGCTTGAACATGGGCCTCCGCCAAGTATCTGCAAGATTCAGTAATCGCAATTGATTATAGAAACAATCAAAATTTGGCAGTGAAATATGATTTATGTATTTACTGCATATCATTTATTTGCTTCATGATATCCCTAATAATTTCAATACTCCCATTTTTAATGTCTTTCCCTATTTTGCTTTTACTTCCTATCCTTTAATCTTCTCATAATTTCTTCTATAGATTTCTTCGTATTTTTTCTATTCTTCTTTAAATTTCTCTTATTTCTATGTCTTAAATTATCCTCCCTGATTGGATAATCGACAACTTATTTCGGAATGGAAAACATGTGGCCTGACAGTGAGGAATCAGGAATGTGCCATGATAAATTCATGAACTATGAAAAATAAAGTCAAATAGGGGTTTGGCTGAGGTTGCAAGTGTTACTTAGGTGCTGAACAAGCCTTGTACATTAAAATGAAAACTTAGATGAGAACATAAGATAATAGGAACCCATCTCATTGAGTGAGTTTATCAAACAAAGAACCAGACGAACTGCACTGAACCAAGATTAATTGAGAGGGGGAAAAGGGGAAAAATGGTAGTACTCCTAATGAATAGATAAAGGAGAAAGAAAGCATAAAGCTGTAAAAGAAAGGAGAAGAACAATAGAAAGCATGAAAAAAAGAGACCAAGAGATTGAGGAAGGTGGATGTTGGAAGAAGAAACGAGATAGGAGAAAAAAGGTAAAAAGGGGAAAGTGAAGGTGGTGGGAGGAAAAGTTGTTAAGAAGAAGAGCAAGGACCACAAAAAATTGAGAAAAATGGAAAATAGATGAAGAAATTTGCACTGTATGAACAATCCTATCTTACTTAATCAATTTTAGTCACGATTTGTGAGTAAATATAAGGGCATCAAAACAATTAGGTTTCAACTTGGATCAAACCCACTCAAATTTAAGGCTAGACCATATAAGACTTTCCGGCTACTCGAGTTGAGTCAATTGTTCAACAAAAATTGATATGGGAATTCTTAACCCTAACACTAAACCTTCAGTTTTTGAGTTAGCCTGGAGGGCTGATTAGTTCACCAAAAAAATCCGGCATGTTGCATAGGTCTAAATGCCACATCTTGACGGAGCAGCCAGCCCAAAAGCTGAATATAAGATAATGCATTCACAAGTTGCACTACAATTTCTCTCCATCCTTGAAATTTTAGTTTAGATAAGTTGCAGTACATTTTCTATCCAACCTTCAAATTTCAGTTCAAAGGAAGAGGGGAAGTTAAAGAGCTCTCCACACAGTAGGTTAATTCGGTAATTAAGTAAAAAGAAAATCTAAAAAGCTGAGGAAAGTGTGAGTGGTGAGTCTAGGCGTGTACGTAGTTTAGACTTGAATTCTCCTCATAGAATGAACAAAGTAAGCCATATGTATTTGCGATAAATCGAGCTAGCATAACACAATTCAGATAAGCAACCAACTATTCCCCTCTAATTTGAATATCACATCTTCCCAGCGTTAGCTCCAAATAAATTCAAAGAGTGGCAAAAGAAGAAAGAAGTGAAACCTACCTGCAGGTCTCTGCAACTCTGGGATCATTATCACCCAATGCCTCCATCTGAATTTTGAGGCCTTCCTTGTAGCACTCAATCGACCGATCCAGCTGTCCAAGCATGGAATGCGTATCCCCCAGCTGCATATACCCCGAAAACGCCGCCAGCGCGTGATCCGCACCCTTCGCCACCTCCGGCACCTTAATCGCCCGCTCCAACACCGGCACCGCCTCCTCGAATTTCCCCAAACTGCAGTAGATCGCCGCCACCACGTGCAGACTCATAGCCAAATCCAGGCTCGGCTCGCCGTCGACGGCGCATTTCTCGAAGCTCTTCGACGCTCGCAGCGCGTAGTCCAGGGCTTTGCTGGGGCCCTCGCCCGACGCGATCGTGTCCCGAGCCAATTTGAGCAGGAAGGGGCCGAGATCCGGGTTGTCGAGGGAGGATTCATTGAGGAGGTTCTTCTCTGGCGGGGATTTCTTCCTGGCGGAGCCCCGATCCGGCGAGGGTTTGGCGCGTGAGGTGGAGGGGGAAGGGGAGGGCGGGCGGCGCGTGGCTGGGGAGTTGGATTTGGGCTCGGATCTGATGGTTTGAGCTCGGATCGGAGTGTGGGGAGCCTCGTCGGGGACGGTGATTCGAAGCGGCGGCGCGTCCGGCGGCGTCTTGACGGAGACTAAACCAGGCATAACTGAATTGAAGCGTGGAAATTGGGGATGAGGTCAGCGAGAGTGGGAATGGAGGGAAGTAATTTAATAGGGAGGTTTAATTAAGAGAGTTAATTAGGGATTAATACAGGCCACCATTTCCATGACTTGCTCGCTTGCTGGTGAGACTGTGGGAGAGAGAGAGATGGCCGTTGGGGGTTCATAGAGATAGGGTGGGACGAGAAACATCTGATTATGTCTGGTTCTACTTTGTCCAGAAAAATACTCATTGTAGTATTAAATTCATATATACGTTACAAATCTTTAGGCCATTACCAATGGGACGAGCGCCACGTCATCAGTTTTATCCTCCTGCCCCATCTGCAATGTGGCGCCCTAAGACGCCTATGGCATGCCCTATATATTTTTATTTATTTGAATATTTAAATAAATACAAAAATTGAGAAAAAACTTCATTTCATTTATAAAAATTAATACCTTACAATACGAATTAAAAATTAATACATTTATAAAAATTAATACATTTATAAAATTAATACATTACAATACGAATTAAAAATTAATACATTTATAAAAATTAATACATTTATAAAAAAACCTTCATTTCAATCACAGAACATAATCATCTTAATAACTCGAAGAAGCAAATTCTCGTTTCACCGAATTCTACTTTTTAATCATAAATTATCATTTTTTATCACATTACCATCTTAATAAATGTATAAAACAATTTAATTTTCAAGATATCTCAACTAGTGTTTGTAGTCCAACGGTTAGGATTATTGTCTTCTAAGTAATAAACCTGGGTTCGACCCCCGGCAAATGCATTTTTTTAAGTAAAATGCATGTCATTGTCCGTGTCGCCCACAATGGCGCGCCCGAGAACGATGGCCCTTAGGTAACGGGCTAATAATAATTAATTAAAGAAGAGGTAGTATTTGTTTTCCTAACAACTGCTATAGTTATAATTTACGATTCTAACTTCTGTTGAACGATAAATTGACTACGGAAAATGATTGTGATTAATAGTATAAGTTGGATAGTGCTGTCTTTATTTATTGGACTAATAATTATGCTTAAATAATAATTACTATTTTATAGTAATTATTATGCATTTAACTATGAAAAAGAATTGTGATTCAAAAATGAATGTTGGCTAATAAGGAAATGGATAGCTAGCTAGAGATACAGTTCCTTATTTTTTGGTTGAACTTCTTATGAATTTGCTTTTGATGTTCTAGCATGGTTGGTTAAGCCAAAACAATATATGTGAAGTTATTTTCTATAGTGTAACTGAGAGGAAATGTCATATTTTGTTTGTGAGAGGATCTCATCATTTAAGTCATCACAAATTATAGAGAACCAAAAACGCATCCAGGGAATCGAACCCTGGTCAGTACACCAGAGATGCGCTCGATATATAATTAGATTTATTAAAAACATATATATACACCTAACCAGGGCTTAGGTTTTACTACTTACTATTTGATCCTTCTGTGTAAACTGCGGTTTCTGGAATGTTCGTTCGCGTTCCACTTTTTTTTATTATATTTGTTGATTCCATTTATTTATCGAATTATTTGTATCATTATCTGCCCCATTTAACAATTGATCTCCACCAAAGTAAAATCATTTAGTTTTAGGTGTTTTTTTTTTGAGAGAGTAAATTTCAATGCTACTAATGTCCATGAATTGCAACGGATGACTGGTTGGATGTGTGCCTCGGGAATTGGCTCGCGGATGTTGATGTAGATTAGTTTGAAGAAGTATTTGATTCAGTAATAGTTGTTGTGCTAATTTCTTAAATGCTGTTTTGCTGCTGATTTTGGTATGTAGCTGTTGTTTCCCAGATGAATGTGTTTGTACATCTGCTTATATGTAAAATGCTGATAAGTTCGAATTAAACTCCACTTTTGAAGCTCTTTTCCTATAATTGTGCAGAGATTGAGCTTAACGTTTTGCACATCACCGAGACACCTAAAGATTTGTTGCATTGTCGAGGGAGGAATGTTCGTCTTCACATTATTTGGAATAACTAACTATGATTACTTATCTGCACTGAACTTTTTCTTTTGTGCATAATTGAGTAATTTGGAGGCAAATTTAGCTTTGTGATTATGCTATAATTTACTCTCTGTGAAAAACACCAATGAATCGGATTGCTTGAGTTACTCGATCATTTTACATGCTGTTTAGGAGAATAAACTGGTTGAGATTTAGTAATCACTATCACAATCTACATTCTGGGAATATTTACAGACACAATGGCACTCAATAGATGCCCTACTTGCAACTTCACATAAGTTTAAATGCTTTGGTAAATGCTAAACTAAAACAATAGCATTAATCATAATCTAGAGATGTTTACCTATAAAACTTATATGAATCTAATAACCTTAATAGCCACTTGCTTGGATCTGCTTGCCTAGTCATCGTTTTCCCTCCAACAGATTAGCATGTAGAGGCAACGGCGTATAATGTAGAGCCTCGCCCTTTGCTCCTTGAGAGCTTCGCATCTTGGGACATAGATTCTGCTGCTCTTCCTTTGCCTGTATGGGACTGGCTTCCCCATTGATATATCTGCTTTCATAGTAAGGTTTACCAGTGGAGGAGTTGAGTTGTTATTATGGTGGAATTTAGAATTTACTAACACTTATCTTGGAAAATTGGTTTTTATTGTGTTGAAAGTTCAAAGACTGTTAGAAGCCTCACTTTTGTGCAGTGAATTAGGGGCCTTGTTTCCTGCTTTCAAGAGGGGGATTTTGCAATGTGTCGAATGAGCCTGCTTTCGTGGTATGCTGCCTCCTCGCCTTTTTTTCATTTTGGGTCGCTTCTATTTATTTGGCTTGTGTATAATCCTTGACTAAAACAATTCTCTTACACAGTTCACACCTCGCCGACTACTTGAGGCGATTGGATTGGATTGGCTCCTCTATCAGCACAGGCATCATTCAAGGTAAATGCTCAGCAACAGTCTTTGTAATATTTGTCATTGTGTTGGTCAATGTCAAACTTAGTTAGCACATTTTACGCATAATTATGGAGGCTTTTATTAAAAAACTCACTCGAGGATCATGAACCCTTCTTGTCGAGTCTTAGCAGAGTATCCCTGTTTTAGCATTGTGTTTGTTAAGGTCTTTTTTTGCGCGGTTGATAATGGCTGCTCCGATGATGAAGTCTAGAGTTGTACTATATCGTTCCAATTGCTGAACTGCTCTTGCATGTTAGTGGTAATGTAGAGATGAAGGGACAACTGAGGAGCTTGTCTTGTCTTCCACAAAATAGTAGTATGCATCAATTCTTGAGGGTCACCTTCCAAATCTCTTTGCCTTTTTTAGTTCTTCTATTCCAAGGTCTTTTTCGGCCACTTTTTAATGGGTTTTTTATTTCTTTGAACACAGATATATCCATGGATTGTTAGAGATAATTCTGCATACATTAATGGACCTTTTGTTATTCTGAATATAATAAAATTGTTTTTTACTATAAATAAATTTTCTATATATGAGGAGAAGAATGAAGATAACTTTTCTTACGTAGGAGTGAGTTAGTGAGCAATTTGACCAATATATTTCAAACGATATGTTGCGTAATGAAAAATTTATAATCTAAATACTAGTACTAATAAATAATCCATTTATAATGCTGAAAATGAAAGCGGTAAAAAGAAGAATATGCAACGTGCGGCTTCACAATGCATGGACCGAAATGAACAGTGAAAAGTGATGGATATTGTAGATGTAAAAGGTTATAGTGTCTGTCACCATAATTGAATAGAAGTTTACTATAGTGTATGCTATTGATATTTAATACAATGTGACCGCCATTACAATCACGTCTCATAAATGCTTATCATAAGAAATCACACGTGTGTAATCATTTTGAAACTTGTAACATATACCTACCAATAGTATTTTATAAATTATAAATGAGTGTTGTTTGTAAGATTATTTTTTAAAATAGCTTAAAAAAATTGTAAGCTCAATCAAACATCCTCATAGTACTCTTGTGGAAATTGAGTTAATTTATTTGTAAGTTATTAGGGGAGGGATCATAATTTGGGTAAAAGGAATTATAACTCTTTATATGAATAAAAAAAGCTCTCAAAAGGTAAAACGACTGTGTTTAGCTGGGAGTGGGCATTCTACAACTTTGTTAAAACATGATCATTCTATTTAATCGTTACAGCATTGAACATGAAATAGTTACCTACCATACACGTTTTCATGGATTGACGATTTCAATAGCACATGGCTATTTAATCTTAATAAGAATGAAATGATAGATAATCATATGAAATTTTAAGTAATGGTGGTGGGCTTGAATTCAAAATCAAGACCCATTTGAAGACAGTTTAAGCTTAAAACCCACCAAGTATTGTCCTCACTTTCTATTTTTTTTCTAGAGATTGTAACCCCTTTTATATAATTAACATGATATAATGGAAATCTTTGTTAGTAATATTTTATATATTGTCTTATTCTAATGAATTCGAAGCCAATGTCATCAAAATTAATTTTATATTATCACATTCAGCTAAGTACACATATTAGACTTTCTTCTTTAGCTGATTTACGATTGTTTTGTGATTTGATGTCCCAATCTGTGTTTTGAATATCGATTATGCATTTAGTAGGTGATATTTTCCCCCTCTAATTGAGAATTACATACAGACTAAAGAATCTAAACTAATTTAATCCAGCATGAGTACATATGTATTGAAATACAAATAATGCATATTTTGATAGTTGGCTAAACCAGTTCCAAGCCTCACTCACATAAAAATTTCAACATTTTATTATGCAGAGAGAGATTTTTATGGTGCCAAATCTTGAAGCGGTGGTGCCAGTCCAAATGATCATGCGACAGCTCAAGCCACATTCTGAGACAATTATCAAAGTTATCAATACCAAAAAAAATGAGATACCCTTCTAATGGATTGTATAATGGTCATATACAACCTAAATAAGCTAGTTAAAATAAAAACACCTGGCTTTGTTAGAGGTCAATGAACAATAATTGAGGCAACAAATTAATTATATTATTTATGATTTCTGAAAAGAAAAAAAAGGCTAGATACAAGATGCCATTGTGATTGCCAAATAAGAAGCCTCTATGACAACATGCATTAATAATAGTATTGCATTGTTAGTTACCCACACTCACTAAGTTAGTGTGTGTGTGTGGAGACAATAGATAATGTTTGAAGAAGAAGACACAAATTTTGGATTTGCTCAAGATTGAGTGAGAGAAGTGAAGACTACTAAAGTGAATACCTAATTATGCTCCAAAGGGAGTGGAGTTAGTTGTCCTTTTAGTTTAAGTCTTGAGTCCACATCAACCTAATGAAATGACAAAACTTTTACTAATTTTTTACACCCTAAAATCAGCCATTCAAAAGATTAACTCTAGTATATGCTATAGGTTTGTGGATTCATGACATCAAACTGGAGATCACCCCATTTAATAAGTATGAGAGTTTGATTCAATCTACCATCTTTCTTAAGTTGGGTGTGTTTGGTGGTGGGTCATTTCATTAGTGGAAGTCATGCACCTTTAATAACACACAAAAAAAGCCTAAAGTTTTGGAGATCAGTAGCATTTTAAACTAACTTTTTTTGGTGTATATGAAATGAATTAGTGATATCATATGCAAGTTAATTTACCAATATAATTATGCTAATTGTATCATAATTATATCTTTCTTGCAAGTTGCAACATACATAGGACAATCATCACCCCCATTATTGAAGAGTTGGTCTTTCTGGTATTAGAGGAAGCCTGTAATGATAGGAAAATGACAAATTATTAACGAAATATTACTACAAAATTACTTACTTAAAAAATGGGTGGTTGAAAATAAATTACCTCTTTGTAATTTTGATCTTACTTTTTGATGGGGTACGGACTAAACAAGCCCAACAGCAGTGACGGCCCATCAGCCCAAAGCCCAAGGAAGAGTATCAGTTCGGCATTACCAAAGAGTTCGGCCCCAGCCTACAGCTCGGTAAAAGCCGACCAGTCAAGCTCTACTCTCAGATCGGCTAAAGCTGCTCGGCAATAGTTCAGCAGTTCGGTCTCAGTATTCGACCGAACTGGAAGATAGTCAACTCATGCAGGATCACATGCAGGATAGTGGACCAAGTACAGAGATAGTGGACTCATGCAGGATCTCATGCAAGATAGTGGACCCATGCAGGATCTCCATGACCTCCACGACATCCACAACCATCATTAGTGGTGATGCAAGCCACGATCTTAGTTCAATGTATAAATAGAACTTAGATCAGATAGAAAAAGGTTAAGTTCTAAAGAAGTTCTCTAGAGATCAAAGATCAAATAGCAAGTCTGTATTGTAAGCTGTAGAAAACAGATCAAGCAATACAACTCTGCCCTCTCTTTTTCCCGTGGACGTAGATTTACCTCAGTAAATCGAACCACGTAAATCTCTGTATCGTGATCTGTATTTTCCTGCATTCATCACCATCAAAAATTCGCCAAACCATCACTGGCGCCGTCTGTGGGAAACAGAGAACCAAATCTGTGATAAAGCGAATTTTTGACCCTTTTTCCACCCCAAAAAAAAAAAAAAAAATGCATACCAGATCACATAACACCCATAATACCGTTCGTGATAACCGTGAGGAAGCTAGTCCAGCTCGCAGGTCTGAAAAACGGCCTCGGGAGACATCTACCTCCGGTTCTCACGAAGAAGGAACAAGCCACTCCAGGAGAGACCGCACCGAGTCTTCCCAGCAGCCCGATTTAAATGAAGCTGTCAAGCTGTTCTTGGCCGAGAAGCAGGAGGAGTTCTTAACCTTCCTGCAGAAGAGCCAACAGCCGGAGAAGACAACGGCGGATTCTCCCTCCTCATCCAGACATGAAAGTCACTACCGCAGTAGTGACGTGTCTTCCAGGAGAAAGAATCCTCAACCCCGACATGTTCCTGTTCCTCCTCGGTACCGGAACCACAGGAGAACTCCATCTCCTCCGTACCGAAGAGATGTCGGGTTCGCCATGTACGGAGCATTAAAGACTCCGTTCTCGGACGATATCACCCGAACTCCTTTGCCGCGGAACTACCGGACACCGTCAATGACTTATGACGGGCTAGTGGATCCTCATGACTTCTTGGGATGCTATCAATATAATATGGCGAACCAGGGTCTCAATGAGGTCCATATGTGCAAGCTGTTCCCCGAGCTGCTCATCGGGAACGCCAGAAGGTGGTTCGACAGCCTTCCTCAAGGCAGCATTAGATCCTACCGAGATCTAATGGATGCTTTCCACAGGAGGTTCTTTCAGAAAGCGGAAGCCCGAATTACTTCGGCTCAGCTGCTTTCTATACGTCAAGGTCGCGACGAAAAGATCAGCGACTTCCTGACGAGATTCCATAAGGAATGCCTACAAGTAGATAATCTCAATGATCTACTTGTCATTTCGGCATTCCAAAATGGAATCCTGCCCGGAGCTCTCTACAGAAAGCTCGTGGAGTGCGGTCCGCAAACAGCTCAAGAAATGTGGGACATTGCGGACCAGTTTTCCCGTGCGGATGAGGCAGACCGTCGAAAACGGTCTTTAGACAGCTCATCCCGAGAAGAGAAAAAGAAGCCCGATCAAAGCGGCCAGGTGCTTCCTCGCCGAACTCCTTTTGAAAGAATTCAAAGGGCACCGGTACAAGGCAGATTGGGGCCACGTCTCAATCCTGAGAAGCCGCCCGCTCAGTTCGTACCATTAAACAAGTCAAGAGCGGAAATTTTCGAACTACATTCCGATATGTTCGAAAAACCAAAGCGGATGACGAAATCAGCCGCGCGGCGACCTCAGGATCAATATTGCTCCTTCCATCAAGCCCACGGTCACGATACCGAGGAGTGCCGAAATTTGGCTGCAGGTATTGATGTTCTTGTGAAAACAGGAACGTTAAAAAAATACCAAAGCAAGCAGCCGAAAAAGAACAAAAGGCAGAGAGGTGCGAACTGCAATCCTCAGGATCCGAAAAGGCATGAGGATCCCGAAGACGACGACGAGCCGCAATATGATGGAGTAATCCAGACTATTGATGCTCTCCCTGCCGGGAAGACTAAGTCGTCCCTAAAAGCAGAACGCAGAGGTTCCAATCAAGAGGAGCCAACACATAAAAGGCTGAAGAAAGACGAAGTGATTACATTTTCAGATGCCGATCCCGTCCCAGCCATCTCTCCTCACCAAGACGCTATTGTCATTCAAGCCGGAGTGGCAAACAAACTGATCCACAGAGTATTTGTGGATACAGGAGCGTCAGTCAGCATTCTTTTTAAAGAATGTTTCGATAAAATGGAAGTGGATCCAGCTCGGCTCAGTCCGGCTCCACTTCCTCTGAAAAGTTTCGCCCAGGAGGACACCCGCCCTGAAGGTATTATCAGCCTTCCGATCACGGTGGGAAAAGCGCCTACAAGCTCCAATACGATGATCGAGTTCTTTGTGGTGAAAGCTCGGTCCCCGTACAACATCATCCTGGGGAGAGACTGGCTCAACACAGTTCGGGCCGTTTGCTCTACTTATCACCTCACCATCAAGATCCCCACTAAAGGTGGGATAGCGGTCATCCGAGGTGATCAAAAGAGAGCAAAAGAATGTCTGCAGATTGCGCTTAAAAGTGCCGAGCAATCAGTTCGGCACCATCAAGCATAGCAATCACAGCAACCGGAGTCAGAGGCAAGCGAGATGACCGAAGTCACTTCAGAGCCGAACTCAATGACCGTTCAGTTATACGAAGATGATCCATCCAGAACGGTCAAGATCGGCTTCGCAGGAACGCCTCTACTCCGGGAAAAGACCATTCAGCTCCTCAAGGAGTACAAAGATGTCTTTGCATGGTCTCCGTTGGACATGACCGGAGTGCCCCCCGAGGTAATCACTCATCGGTTAAATATTGATCCTTCAATCCGGCCAGTAAAACAGAAGCAAAGACTCTTTGCGGCAGAAAGAAGCCAAGTCATCCATGACGAAGTCCGCCAATTACTAAAAGCGGATGTACTATTCGAGGTGAAATATCCTTCTTGGGTGGCCAATCCTGTGATGATCAAGAAAAAAGAAGGAGGATGGCGGATGTGCATAGATTTTACCGATCTAAACAAGCACTGTCCTAAAGATTGCTATCCCCTTCAGAATATAGATAAAAAAGTAGAAGCTTTGATCGGCTTCGAAATTTTCTGTTTTCTTGATTTATACAAAGGATATCACCAAGTGTTGATGGATGAGAGTGACGCTCCGAAAACAGCTTTCATTACCGATTTCGGCATTTTCGCTTATAAAAAGATGCCATTCGGTTTAAAGAATGCCGGAGCCACTTATCAAAGGATGGTAGACAAGCTTTTTCGGCACCTAATCGGAAAACAGGTTGAAGTGTATGTCGACGACATAGTTGTCAAAAGCAAAAGCACTTCGGAGTACGAAGACAACCTCAAATCCACTCTCGACGTGCTCCGAAAAGCCAACCTCAAACTCAACCCCCAAAAATGTACCTTTTTGGTAGATTCGGGAAAATTTCTGGGTTGTTGGGTTTCAAAGGACGGACTCAAGGCAAATCCCTCAAAAGTTCAAGTTATTCAGAACATGGCGATGCCGAAGTCCATACACGATGTGCAAAGACTAACTGGATGTCTAGCCGCATTGAATAGATTCCTTTCCCAAGCAGCCGAAAAGCAACTGCCGTTCTTCAAAGTGTTAAAAAAGGCACCAAAGTTTGAGTGGGGAGCCGAGCAGAAAAAGGCTTTTGACGAGCTCAAAAGTTATTTAGCCGAGCTTCCAATTCTCTCTGCTCCAACAGATGCCGAAGTGATTTTCTTATACTTAGCGGCATCCGATCAAACCATTAGCGCGGTGCTTGTACGAGAAGAAGGCCTAAAGCAGTTTCCCATCTACTTTACAAGCCGAGCATTAAGAGGTCCAGAAACAAGGTATCAACCTCTGGAAAAAATTGCTCTGGCGTTAGTAAATGCAGCAAGGAGACTGCGGCCATACTTCTATGCTCACAAGGTATGCGTCTTAACCGATCTGCCTCTTCGGCAAGTTTTGACCAAGCCAGAAGCATCAGGCAGAATCGCCAAATGGGCCATAGAGCTGGGAGAACACTCAATCGAGTACCTACCTCGGAAAGCCATCAAGGGACAAGCCTTGGCAGATTTTCTTGCAGAGGCCAAGTTCGATCAAGCAATCCCTGTCATTGCCGAACAGAAAAATTCTGCCAATGCCGAACTAGCACAGCCCTTGGAATCCGAAGAAGAGCCGCCGGACTGCTGGAGCGGATTCGTAGATGGAGCTTCGAATAAAACGGGAAGTGGAGCTGGTATTCTGCTTATCGCTCCCGATGGACACGAGGTAACCTATTCACTTCGGTTCTCATTCCCAACCACTAATAACGAAGCCGAATACGAAGCCCTCATTGCCGGACTCCAGCTAGCGCAAAGTCTATGTATCAAGTCTCTCAAAATCCATTGTGATTCACAAGTCATAGTGAATCACATGTTGGGTACAAGTGAAGCCCGTGATGAGAGGATGAGGAAATATTTAGACAAAGCGCAAAGCATTAGCCGAAGTTTCTCTTATTTTCGGATAATCCGCATTCCCAGAGCAGAAAACAGCCGAGCAGATACTTTAAGTAAGTTAGCCGCATGTCCAAGCTCAAAGGTGGAGGAATTGATGCATCGAAGCATTGATGAAGCTGAGGTACATTCAGTAACCAGCTCGCCGAACTGGATGACGCCGATCTTACAGTATCTAGATCAAGGACAACTGCCCGAGGATAAGAGAGAAGCTCGGAAAATCACATGCCGAGCACTTCGGTACGAACTTCATGGAGGAGTCTTATACAGAAAGTCCTACCTTCAGCCGTTATTACGATGTATAGGGCCAGAAGAGACGGACTACATCCTCAGAGAAGTTCATGAAGGATCGTGCGGCAGCCACATCGGAGCTAGAGCTTTAGCTAAAAAAGTTCTAAGATGGGGATATTATTGGCCAACCTTGGTACAAGAAGCAGTGCAGCTCGTCAAGACATGCCCGAAGTGCCAAATCCATGCAAATATCCCAAGGATGCCGCAGACCGATCTATCCACTATGCAAAGCCCTTGGCCTTTTATGCAATGGGGTATAGACATAGTAGGACCACTACCACAAGCTCCTCGGCAAATAAAATTCCTAATCGTTGCCGTGGACTACTTTACGAAGTGGGTGGAAGCTGAACCATTAGCTACGATAACGAGCTCGAAGGCATTGGATTTCGTCTGGAAGAACATAGTGTGCCGATTTGGCATACCCCACATCCTCATCTCGGATAACGGGACTCAGTTCACCGACAAGACGTTCAAGAATTGGTGCCAAGAGCTGAATATTCAACAGCGGTTCACTTCGGTCTCTCATCCACAAGCAAACGGACAAACGGAGGTAACAAATCGTATCCTGGTGAAAGGGTTAAAAGCTCGGTTAGAACAAGCCAAAGGACAATGGGTAGAAAATCTCCCTCAAGTCCTATGGTCCTACCGAACTACACCCACAACCTCCAACGGTGAAACTCCGTACAGTCTTGTGTACGGCACTGAAGCCGTGATTCCGGTGGAGATCGGCATACCCAGTCCCCGAACTCTAAATTTCTCAGCAGAAATGAATGACGACGGACTGAGAGCCGAGCTAGATCTTGCCGAAGAAAGAAGAGAATTGGCATGCATAAAAGCAGCCAAGTACAAGGAGCAAGTAGCCCGGTATTACAACCAAAGGGTGAAGAAGCTGCAATTTCAAGTGGGAGATCTCGTCTTGAGAAACAACGAAGTAAGCCGAGCAGAAAAGCTGGGCAAGCTCGAACCCACATGGGAAGGTCCGTATCGGGTGTCAGAAGTCCTCGGCAAAGGGTCTTACAAATTGGCTTACATGTCAGGAGAACAGGTACCCCGAACATGGCACATTTCCAACCTCAAGAAGTTCCATTTGTAAGAGACAGTCCGGTCAGTCAGTCTTGAGTCCTGTTCGGTCAATGTGCTTTCTTTGGTTTGCTTGGTCTTTGTTTGTCTCTGTGCGTTTTGTCTGTGTGTTTTGTCTGTCTCTGTGCGTGTCGTCTCTTACAAATGTTACTGAGGTATCTTGTTCTTCGAAGGCTGATCCCCTTCTTAGAACATATACAAGCCAACGATTGTGAGTCAAAGCTTCTAAAGAGGATACAAGACCACAATTCAGCTTAAACAAGCAGTTCGTCTGAAACGAACTGCAATAAGCCAACGATTGTGAAGTCCAAGCTTCTAAAGAGGATACAAGACCACAATTCAGCTTAAGAATCAAGCACTTCGTCTGAAACGAACTGCAACAAAAGTCCGATTCACGCGATAAAACTTGCTTGAATTAGGACAAGGGAAAGTCCGATCCACGCGATAAAACTCGCCGAATTAGGACAAGGGAAAGTCCGATCCCCAAATTAGGACAACGGAAAGTCCGATCCGAGCGATAAAACTCGCCAAATTAGGACACAAACCAAGTCCGGTCAAAGAAGAGTTTACTTCATAAGACCGAGGACAAACATCAACTTACCCCGTACCTTTATCCAGAATGCCGAAGTGACTCGCTTCGCCGAAGTGATTCACTTCGTTTTTCGGGGGGGGGGTAGTGATGGGGTACGGACTAAACAAGCCCAACAGCAGTGACGGCCCATCAGCCCAAAGCCCAAGGAAGAGTATCAGTTCGGCATTACCAAAGAGTTCGGCCCCAGCCTACAGCTCGGTAAAAGCCGACCAGTCAAGCTCTACTCTCAGATCGGCTAAAGCTGCTCGGCAATAGTTCAGCAGTTCGGTCTCAGTATTCGACCGAACTGGAAGATAGTCAACTCATGCAGGATCACATGCAGGATAGTGGACCAAGTACAGAGATAGTGGACTCATGCAGGATCTCATGCAAGATAGTGGACCCATGCAGGATCTCCATGACCTCCACGACATCCACAACCATCATTAGTGGTGATGCAAGCCACGATCTTAGTTCAATGTATAAATAGAACTTAGATCAGATAGAAAAAGGTTAAGTTCTAAAGAAGTTCTCTAGAGATCAAAGATCAAATAGCAAGTCTGTATTGTAAGCTGTAGAAAACAGATCAAGCAATACAACTCTGCCCTCTCTTTTTCCCGTGGACGTAGATTTACCTCAGTAAATCGAACCACGTAAATCTCTGTATCGTGATCTGTATTTTCCTGCATTCATCACCATCAAAAATTCGCCAAACCATCACTTTTCAAACCTATGCAAATGAAGTATAACTTTTAATTTTTGCAATTGGGTTCCAAGTATATCTAATGGTTTGAAAATCAAATTGAAATTGTAAAAAGAATGTAAGTTGGTTATATACTTTGCAATTACCTCCCAAAAAAATTAAGTTAAATAATCCATTGCTATATAGTACTATAAACTTTTCTTTCATATTAGATTTTAAATAATTTATACAGATCTCTCTTTTTAAAGTTTGGCGTGTTTTACGTTTTGATTATGTGTTAGATTGTTCTTTCCTTGTTTTAAGTGGATCCTGATCTTATTTCACTAATGTCTTTTGTGGAAATCATTATATGGTTGTAGATTGAGAAATATATAAAGTAATGGAGGTGGAAGCTAGTCCAATCAAGCAAAGATTTATTTTGGAAAAGGGGATTAATTAATTAACATCCACAATTAATTACTAATATTAAGGTGGGGAAGCTTCAAGATTCTGGGCTCCCACAGAAAGAGTGGCAATCATTGAAATTTGGAGTATTCAATACATACCTCTATATTTTAATTTTATTTATGAAAAGAGAAAAAAGTTTTCATTTAGAGAGAGAAGATGGAGTTAGTGGGAAGTCAATACAAACTCCACAAAAGTGTATAACCTAATGCCTTTATTATTGTGTAATTTCTTTGCATTGGTCAATAAGAGTTGGCTACAAATCGTCGGTTTAGAAAGAAATTGTATTTTACTGATACTAATTTAATGCATTTCACGATCCGCGTATCAAACTTTGCAATGAACACAACATATCTTTCGGTAGGAAAAACGTGAAATATATAAAAATAACTTGTTTTTTTATTACTATTAATAATAATTTAACGTATATAAATTTTAATTCAAAATACAAGGGGATTATGCACGTGTATATTTGTGTAAATTTATCTTTAATTATAACTTATTTTCTTAAGAAATAATCTTACGATGACAAAATGGTGTACTACCGCTTCTTACGCGGTATGGCTTAATTCTTTGAGTAACATATCTATTTTAATGTAAGGTATTAATATTATATTTTGTTAAACATGCTATATTATCAATTATAAAAATAAATTATGGTAAGAGAATACATTTAGGTAATTTTATCAATTCAATTTTATAGAAGGGGAGTAAAACTATGATAGCTTAATCTATATATAATCGAATTTACATTACATATGTACAAAATCCAAAAGGCAAACGCATTGTAGCAAGGGCACTTGATTCATTAGAGTTCTAACAAGAATTAGGGCGGGATAGGTATTTATTACACCCTTATATACACGCCAAAAAATTGTGGCTTACCATAAGAGCATCCACAACCAACAAGGGGATTGCGGTGCCGCACCGCCGGGGTGTCCCAGTGCGGCACAGATGCTCCGATGATGTGGCGCACGGTGACGCGACGCAAGCATTTTTTTTAATTCGAAAATCTATTAAATACTGCTATATCTTCATGTCTTCTTTTCAATTTCAAAATCTATATTAATTCATTTTGAATAGATTTCATCTACTAAGAACTAGTGTTTTTATAGGATTTTAATTTTTCGTATTTGTAATTATTAAATTTTGTAATGAATGAATGAATTTTTCTTTATATATTTGTTCATCGTATTTTAATTTTACAACTTAAATATTAAATAGTGTAAATTAACGTGAGAGGCGTGGAGAGAGGCATCGCACTATGTGAGTAATGGCCTGATGCAGAAAATGAGGAGAATAATGACGTGGCGGAGAGTTGTGGGATGGCAAGAGGCGTGAGTTGTTGATGTATAACTCTACCTCTAATTTGTTATTTGTGCCTTTTATGATTTTTTTAGGATTTTCTTTTTCTCTTGATATAATCCATATGGAAATGTACCCACATGACTTGTACAATGTACATGGATGTGACATGTGTTTGCTACACTAGTCAGGCCATCCACAACGCTGTTCCTATACCGTTCCTTAAACCACTATTTGAGGGCCCCACTGTACTTTTTTACTCTATTCCTTAACTAAGGAACGGAACCTGCAACCCTTCGTTCCTTAACCGTTCCTTAATCGTTCCTTAAATTACTATTCATTCAATTTCATTTTTTTTATTTCCAACCCAATTCAATTTAAATAAACACACTTTAATAAAAAACAAACACACTTTATTAAAAAATACACAACATTAAAAAAAATTAAACTTAAACTTAAAAAAATAAAAAAAGCACACAATTAAAATCCTAAAAACATAAAAAACACAAAATAAAAAACACACAATTAAACGTGGGAAAATAAAAAAACTACTCCGCCGGCGAATCATCCTCCGGAGGCGGTCGAGGTTGAGGGGGAGTCGGAAGGCCAAGTTGTGCTGCCATATACACAATTCCGTTCCACCAGGCCGTGAATTGGGCGTACGAGAAGCGGGAAGTGTCCGCCATTGTGGCGGTCATGTACGCCACCGTAAGTGTGTCCGAGCCTCCCCGCGAGCCCGATCCCGAGGCCGACTGGCTTGATTCGCCTCGGCCCTTCCTCGCTCTAGCCGTCTTCGCCGCCTTCGTCCCTTGCGGCCGACGGCGCCCACGGCTGGATCCCCCGTATTCGTCGGGCGTTGGATCCCCAGTACCCCCAAACACCTGCGGTGTACCCTCGCTGGCCTCACCGGTGTCACCAGACGAGTAGTGGCCGCTCGCCGTGTGCTTCGTGCGCTTTGAGGTTGAGCCCGAGCTCGAGCGGACACCGCCGGCCCACATTTCCTCGTCCTTGACGAGCTGCCAAATATCAACATATTTGAACTGTAGACCGGTGTCCTGGTAGAAGACGCGCAAAGCCGCCCTCAGAATGTCGGCGCCCGCAGCTCCGCTTTGGTAGTTCGCCGCTTCGGCCGAGTAGATGCCGCAAAATTCTTTGACCTGTGCGTCGACTCGGCCAAAGTGAGCACGGAGCATTGTATATTTGCGCTTCCGGGCCCCTTTCGGCTTAGTCTGGTGGTAGACATCACGGACCTTTTCCCAGAAGCACTTGGCGGCTTGTTGGTTCTCGACGATGGGATCGTACGAGACGGTGAGCCAGGCGGTGTACACCGCCTTAGTTTCTTCGTTGTTGTACGGATGCCGGCCCAGATCCTCCTCCTCCTCCTCGGGTGCCTCAGATGCAGCCCTAGAGCTTCCACCGCCTCGGCTTCCTCCCTGGGTGGGTTCTACGGGGATATCCTCCCGAATCTGGGACAAACCCTGAGAAAGCCGCGAGCCGGGTGGTCGAGCGTAGGCATCCACATCGAAAGTGGGTGGTTGGTACCCACCCGGCGTCGCCGACCCCTGGGTGCCCGGCGTCGACGACCCGGAACCACCTAGTGTGTTGTACATGGTCTCCCAATCGCCGAACGCGTTGAGATCCCACCCACCGGAGCCACCACCGCCGTAATTCCCGTCGCCGGACATTTTGTGAAGGAGATTGAAATAGAAAATTGGAGAGGAATTGATGTTGGTTTAGGAAGAGTAGATGTGTAGTTGTGTGTGAAATGTAATAAATTAGGTGTATTTATAGAATAAGAAAATAAAAATAAAAATAAAAATAATTTAAAAAAAGTTAAAAAAACGGTAATATGACCGTTTAAAAAAAAATTTATAAAAATATATTTAAAAAAAAATTAATTATTGCGTCATCGCTGACGTGTCCCACTCGCGGGCCGGCGAGTGGGAAGCACGCACGAAGCTGGGAGCGCCACGTCGCCCGAGCGCGTGGCGGCACAAGCTGTGCCGCGTTCCGTGCAGTCGGCACGCGGAACGGAATGGGAACGGAATGGGAGCGGAACGGTGCGCTGCAACGCGTTCCGCGGTGAAACCGTTCCGGCGGAACGGCACGCGGAACACCGGCGGCACGCGTTGCGGGTGCCCTCACACACTGACACACGAACCCCAAACAAAATGGAGTAATATAACAAAATATAATCAATGTAGAAAACTAGAAATGTACACGCATGGCTTGTACTTGGATGCAACATGTGTGTTGTGTGTATACACGCTTTTAAGGTTTATATGCACTTAGATGATTAAATAGTATACTTAATCGTATGTGCGTGTCAGTGTGTACATAAGCTCTGTCATCAAAGAAATCATAATCTCAATAATATAAAAAGTATTGTTATACAAAGTACATTAATTTATATAGGAAAATTACAACTCTAATCTTTGGACTTGTAATCAAAATCCTCCCAAACTCATTGATCATTTGATATATAACATATTTGGCTTGTGCCAACTTCAATATCCTACCATATTTCAAACACCTAATTAAAATTGATATGATTATATAGTTTAGGCTAGAGTTAGAATCCTGGTTCATTCTTGCGTTACATACGAGCATGTTTGGTAGGGTTAGATAATTCATTTATGGATGAAATTTTATGAAAAAATTCCATCAATAGATGAATTATCTACTCTATCAAACATGCTCTAAGAGTCTAAAACTATGTAATGTTAGATTTATGCAAGTCAATAAGGTAGGTATCAATTTGATATAGATTTTGGAAAAATTAGTAATAAGTCTACATTGTTAAGTTAAAAATTAATATTTGCCTTGGTATCTAAAAGAGTTTGCCTGGTTCAACTCATCTAATCAAGAACTAGTATAATTATTACACTAACCTAAATTGCAAAGAGAGTAAGACCCAAATGGTAAAAGAAAAAGATGAAGCATGATTCGTGAATGATGATGATAAGAATTGCAGGAAAAAAACACCTTTGGCCCCTTTTCTTTTTGATGGAAGACTACAACACTACGGAAGAACACTAAAAGCCCTCGAAAATTGTACCCTTTTTTCTTTTGATTTTTAACAATCATTTTTCGATCGCCCATCTTTAAATTACACATTGTCGCTCTATAAATTAAAAAATGAATCTCTTGTAGAAATCATGGTATTAAATATGTCCGGTCAATGGATTTTGACCAAATAATAAATGTGACAAGACATTTAATTTTGTGAAATTAAATGACATAGCGTCGATCTACATTTTACGTAGATAAATGTAGTATATTCACTTTCTCAAATCCGATTTCCGGTGAGTGAGAAATAGTGGATTAAAGTTGGGCATAATTAGCATTTATTAAAGCTTGGAGTTGGAGCTTAGGGAATAATTAACTAGTGTTAATTATCCCACATTGGAGGATTAACACATATTTTAATGTGTATAAATTAAGTGACTTTATGTTACTTAATAATTATAGTGGACCAAAATGGGTGAAATAGCCCACACGCGCGCACACACGCGCGCCGCCGCCGCCGCCCGCCCGAGCCCGCGCTCGCGGGCCTCTGGCCTCGGGCCCGATCCCGATCTTGATCTTGGACTTGGACTTGGACTTGGACTTGGACTTGGGGCTTGGCCCAAACTATTCTTTTTGGACCACCGCCGAGTCAGCAATCCAAGTGGCTTGACACGTCGTCAAGCGAGGCACAGTCACGGCTGCCTCGTGAGAAATCCACACGCTCCACACACGGGTGGCACACTCCTGCCACACGCTCGTAACCGTCGGCGGTTACAAATCTGCCATGATGAGCCTTCATGGCTGTTGACCCACAGCAGTGGACTGAGCCTATAAATAGGCTAGCCACTCCATGCATTACACAACATCATTCACAAGCATTACAGCATAAGCTCTCTCCCTCTCTGCATTGTCTTTCTGTCGAAGCTCTGCCCTCTCCTACATCCAGTTCGCCGGAGCTCTACTGATTGCGGTGCTGCATCAATAGTGACGTAGCCGTTTTACCTTTGGGGACGACACGCCAAACCGAAGAGCACTACCGGGGCGTATCTCGTCTTGCGGGAAGAGGCTTCCTCAACTCGGCTCAAACTTTATTCACGGTTACTGTTTCGTTTTTACATTTGTAATCTCATTCTAGTTCAGTTTCCTCTTTTGTATTCCTTCTTTTGGGTTGTATTACGCCCGGCTTTTATCTCTTGTAATCCCCAGAATCCAACAATCGCAAGACGAGATAACTTGCCTTTGAAGGGATTTGGACCTCCTAAACTGAACTAAAACTTTCGAAACAATTAAAACCTTTGCTGGAGATGTCGACTGAATCTAACACCACTGCTGCCGCCACCACCGCCGCCATTCCCTCCACCATGGCGACCACTGGACCGGTCAATACGTCGTCAATTCCGACGATGATGCCCACTCCCGGGCGCTACCCCTCTTCATCAACAACCCCTTGGGAGTTCGTTAACCCCCTTGGGCTCACTGGTGGATCCACCTCGAGTGGATCGGTTGGTTCCACTTTTAGTGGTTCCTTCGGATCCTTTAATGGATCGAGTGTTGGGGCTTTCGGGCCTCACACGAATGCTGGGGCCTTCGGGTCTCATGCGAGTGCTAGTCCCTTCGGGGATAGTACGTTCATGGCGGGCTCTATGCCTAACGTGAATGGTGGGGGCTCTATGCCCAACCACGTTGTTGGCTCCTTCGGGGGCAACAGAATTGGTTCTTTCCAAGGACCAACTGCGGCACCTTTGGCACCAAGAATGATGCCACCGGCCGAGAAACCACCCAAGTTTGGAGGATCAGACTTCAAGAGGTGGTACCAAAAGATGTTGTTCTACTTGACAACATTGGGCGTCGCCAACTTCCTCACGGAGAACGAGCCGCCCGCGCCAAGCGACCAAGAGACTAGGCTCGAAGTCATGGCGGACTATGAGGCTTGGAGAAAAGGGGATTATATATGTAAAAACTTTATTTTAAGTGCATTAGATGATAGCCTCTATAATGTATACTCCAATGTAACCACATCTAAACAAATGTGGGAAAGCCTAGAGAAGAAATATAGCATAGACAATGCTGCAGGGACTGAACAGGTTGTAGCATCCAAGTTTATGGACTACAAGATGGTCGACTCTCGACCCATCATGGAGCAAGTCCAAGAGCTCCAAATGATCATCCACTCCTTAGTGGCTGAAGGGATGACCTTGCCCGATAAGTTCCTAAGGTGCACGATCATTGACAAGCTCCCTCCAAGTTGGAAGGACTTCAAGAGTTATCTCAAGCACAAGCGAAAGCAGATGACCCTTGAAGACTTGATCGTGAAGTTGCGCATTGAGGCCGACGTGCGCAAAAGTGATCAAAAGGCTAAGGGCTTCACCCCAAATGAAGCCAAAGCCAACCTGTTGGAGCGGGGCGGTCCCTCCAACAAACGCCCTCGCCCAAACCGTCCAAACGACAAAGGGAAGGGAAAGCAGCCTTCAAAGAAGTTTGAAGGCGACTGCTACAAATGTGGCAAACCGGGCCACTTTGCCAAAGACTGCAGCAGCAAGAAGAAGAAGCCGGCAGCCCACGTCGTTGAGAAGGAGTTCAAGGACTGGGATGAGAACGACCTCATTGCAGTGGTCACTGAAGAGGTTAACCTTGTTGATAACAAGGGAGGCTGGTACATCGACACCGGCGCTACTGCTCATGTTTGCTCCGACAGGAGCAAGTTTGCCTCCTACACGGCTGTTGAAGGAAGGAAAATCAACATGGGGAATCAAGCATCGTCTGAAATCCTCGGCGTTGGCAACGTGATTCTCATGATGACGTCTGGCGTCACAATCACTTTGAAGGATGTGCTGCATATCCCGGACATCCGCAAGAACCTAGTGTCAGGATCAATACTAGTTAATAAGGGGTTTAAACTTGTATTTGAGTCTGATAGGTTTGTCTTGTATAAGTTTGGAAAATCCCTCGTAAAAGGTTATGTAACCGATGAGCTTTTCAAGCTTAGTGTAGCAACTCGCAGTGTTGCAAAGCCATTGGCTAATAATAATAAAGCATCTACTTCCTCTTATTTGACCGAGTCTTCAAATTTGTGGCATTGTAGATTGGGACATGTAAATTCAAAAGCCATTAAAATATTAGTAAATTTAGGCTTACTAAAGGCTAATGAATTGGATATCCAAGATAAATGTGAAATTTGTCTTGAAGCAAAAATGACTAAGTTGCCGTTTCACTCGGTTGAACGAAGCACAAAACCCCTTGAATTAATTCACACGGATGTATGTGATTTAAAGATGGTGCAAACAAGAGGTGGTAAAAAGTACTTTATCACTTTCATAGATGATTGCACAATGTATTGCTACATTTATCTTTTAAGAAGTAAAGATGAAGCAATAGAAGCGTTCAAAAATTATAAGAACGAGGTTGAGAATCAACTTGGTTGTAAAATCAAAATGATTCGAAGCGATAGAGGAGGCGAATATGTAGCCCCGTTTGAGGAGTTATGCAACGGAAGTGGTATAATTCATCAAACAACTGCTCCATATTCACCACAATCTAATGGTGTTGCAGAACGCAAAAATCGAACTCTAAAAGAGATGATGAATGCACTGCTTCTAACTTCAGGATTACCACATAACATGTGGGGGGAAGCTGTTTTGACAGCCAACTATATCTTGAATAAGATCCCTCTCAAAGGAAAAGATGTCACTCCTTATGAGTTGTGGAAGGGAAGGAAGCCATCCTACAAATACCTCAAAGTGTGGGGGTGTTTGGCAAAGATGATGGTTCCTCCGCCCAAAAAAGTTACAATCGGACCTAAGACGGTTGATTGCATCTTCATTGGGTATGCACTTAACAGTAGTGCATATCGATTTGTTGTTCACAAGTCTGAAATATCGACTATCACAGTAGGAACAACAATTGAGTCGAGGAATGCTGTATTTCTCGGAAAAAGTCTCAACCAATTCTGAGACAAGAATTGAAGAAGCCACTAGTTCTAAACAAGTGGAAGAAGAAGCCACTAGTTCTAAATCAGCAGATGCGGAACCTGAATCGCGCAAGCGTGCAAGGAACGATCCAAAAGATACAGTACTAAGACGTGGTAATAGAGTCAGAACACCAAAAACTTTTGGTCCTGACTACATTGCTTTCATGTTGGATGAAGAACCAACATCGATAAAAGTAGCCTTTGTTGGCCCAGACGGGCTGCATTGGAGAGACGCTGTTCAAAGCGAAATTGATTCAATTTTGCTAAACCACACATGGGTGTTGGTTGATTTGCCCGAAGGTGCTAAACCTTTAGGATGCAAATGGGTTCTTAAAAGAAAGTTTAAGGCCGATGGAACAGTTGATAAGTATAAAGCCCGATTATTAGTAAAGGGTTTTAAACAAAAGGAAGGACATGACTTCTTCGATACCTATTCACCTGTAACAAGGATTACATCTATACGAGTGCTTCTCGCTATTGCTGCATTGCACAATCTTGAGATTCATCAAATGGATGTAAAGACCGCGTTTCTAAATGGTGAACTAGAAGATGAAATCTATATGGAACAACCCGAAGGGTTTGTAGTACCTGGACAAGAGAAAAAGGTATGCAAGCTCGTAAAGTCCCTATATGGATTGAAACAAGCGCCATTGCAATGGCACTTGAAGTTTGATAATGTGATGTTATCAAATGGGTTTAAAATCAACGAGTGCGACAAATGTGTCTACATCAAGAGCACTAATAACGGTCATGTTATAGTGTGTCTCTACGTTGATGATATGTTAATCTTGGGTAGCAACACTCAAGTAATTAACGATACAAAGGCCATGTTAAAGAGAAACTTTGACATGAAAGACATGGGTCTAGCCGATGTAATTCTTGGAATGAAGATTCTAAGAACGAATGATGGAATCATCTTAACACAATCACATTATGTTGAGAAGATATTGAATAAATTCAAAGCCTATGATGGCGCGCCGGTTAAGACTCCAATTGAACTCGACGTTCACTTGAGCAAAAACAAAGGCGAGCCCGTTGCACAAGAAGAGTATGCACGGGTCATCGGGTGCATTATGTACTTGACTAATTGCACTCGACCTGACATTGCTTGTGCTGTGAACAAGTTGAGTCGTTACACGAGCAATCCAAGCAAAGAGCATTGGAGAGCTCTTGTGAGGGTTTTGAGATATTTAAAACACACTCAAAATCTTGGGCTACACTTCTCGAGATACCCCCCGGTACTTGAAGGGTACTGTGATGCCAATTGGATATCCGATAATAGAGACTCACTTTCAACAAGTGGATATGTCTTTACTATTGGGGGTGGTGCTGTATCGTGGAAATCCACAAAACAGACCTGTATAGCCCGATCAACAATGGAATCGGAGTTCATTGCCTTGGATAAGGCTGGTGAGGAAGCCGAGTGGCTTAAGAACTTCCTTGAAGACATTCCATGTTGGTCTAAGCCAGTGCCACCAGTGTTGATCCACTGCGATAGCCAAGCAGCTATTGGAAGGGCAAACAATGGCTTC
This sequence comes from Salvia splendens, assembly GCF_004379255.2. NCBI lineage: Eukaryota > Viridiplantae > Streptophyta > Magnoliopsida > Lamiales > Lamiaceae > Salvia > Salvia splendens. Next base: position 6,263,899 of record NC_056042.1, read on the forward strand.
TATAACGGTAAGTCTCGACATATACGTCGACGACATAACACCGTGAGACATTTGATCACAACAGGGGTGATTACAATTGACTATGTGAAGTCAATAGATAATCTAGCGGATCCGCTAACCAAAGGGTTAAACCGTGATCAAATGAATAAGTTGCTAGAGGGAATGGGTTTGAAATTCACAAACTAAAGAATTATCATAGTGGTAACCCAACCATGATGACTGGAGATCCCAAGAACTTGGTTCAAAGGGACAACTAAGCTATGAGAGTTCATGAGAAACACTCAACTATATCTATTCCCTAGAGAGCAATAGAGTGTTGGAGAGCTTGCCTAGTGGTAAAGGCTAAGTCTATGACTTTTAATGGTTCTTAAGGATCTCAAAGAGATGGAATTCTCAAAGAGACCAAGTATGGCAAGGTACTTGACTAAGAATCACCTATGTAAGTGCGAAGTGTGGTCGCTTCATAAAAAAACGCACTTATGAATCCAAAGTGGTGTCCAAGACCGCAATGGACACAAAACGTGAGAACGGATGAGGTTGAGGTGTTTAAGCGTTAACACCATTGTCTCGGTGCACGCCGTGGGGGATTAGTTCAAAGCATCGCGCTACTAAGCCGCCTGTGTATCCGATGGTGTCGACTATGGAGGGTTCAAAGTCAACAACTACCTATCCTTATGCTTATATACCTCTCGAGGGTTGAGCTTGTATCTGCATGCATATGCATTCGGCTATTTCCACTCATGTGGGGGATTGTAGAAATCATGGTATTAAATATGCCCGGTCAATGGATTTTGACCAAATAATAAATGTGACGAGACATTTAATTTTGTGAAATTAAATGACATCGCGTCGATCTACATTTTACGTAGATAAATGTAGTATATTCACTTTCTCAAATCCGATTTCCGGTGAGTGAGAAATAGTGGATTAAAGTTGGGCATAATTAGCTTTTATTAAAGCTTGGAGTTGGAGCTTAGGGAATAATTAACTAGTGTTAATTATCCCACATTGGAGGATTAACACATCTTTTAATGTGTATAAATTAAGTGACTTTATGTTATTTAATAATTATAGTGGACCAAGATGGGTGAAAGAGCCCACACGCGCGCACACGCGCGCGCCGCCGCCCGCCCGAGCCCGAGCTCGCGCTCGCCGGCCGCGGGCCTCGGGCCCGATCCCGATCCCGATCTCGATCTCGATCTTGATCTTGGACTTGGACTTGGATCTTGACAATTGGTCTTTGGGTGGTCTTTGGGCTTGGGGCTTGGCCCAAACTATTCTTTTTGGACCACCGCCGAGTCAGCAATCCAAGTGGCTTGACACGTCGTCAAGCGAGGCACAGTCACGGCTGCCACGTGAGAAATCCACACGCTCCACACACGGATGACACACTCCTGCCACACGCTCGTAACCGTCGGCGGTTACAAATCTGCCATGATGAGCCTTCATGGCTGTTGACCCACAGCAGTGGACTGAGCCTATAAATAGGCTAGCCACTCCATGCATTACACAACATCATTCACAAGCATTACAGCATAAGCTCTCTCCCTCTCTGCATTGTCTTTCTGTCGAAGCTCTGCCCTCTCCTACATCCAGTTCGCCGGAGCTCTACTGATTGCGGTGCTGCATCAATAGTGACGTAGCCGTTTTACCTTTGGGGACGACACGCCAAACCGAAGAGCACTACCGGGGCGTATCTCGTCTTGCGGGAAGAGGCCTCCTCGACTCGGCTCAAACTTTATTCACGGTTACTGTTTCGTTTTTACATTTGTAATCTCATTCTAGTTCAGTTTCCTCTTTTGTATTCCTTCTTTTGGGTTGTATTACGCCCGGCTTTTATCTCTTGTAATCCCTAGAATCCAACATCTCTTGGTTCATATTCAACGTTCTATACCTCGAAAACTCAATAATGTCTTGATAAAGTAAAACAACTTATTCAAATTGAGTGAATTGAATCCTCTCAAAAAAGAGAAAAATTATTGTGAATCGGGAATTATTTAAAGTGCAAAGTAGTTAGGTTCGAAGAACTAAAAATCAATATCATTACTATATATGATGAGAAGGGATTATATATTGTAGATCTTGTTTTGTTTAATATTATCACACAAATTTCATTTTGACTATGTACATAATTAATAAGATTAAGACGAAAGCATATATCTTCTTGAATGAAAAGGAGTAGCTATCTTATACCGTATGGTGATATGCCCTCACTCCGTATTCTATAAATAATTCAAATCCTTGATCTACATAAATAAATAAAATCTAGATCTTGCAAGAGAAAAATAATTACTGAATTTCTTTACGAAAAAAGTTGTAGTTGGGTCAGTGCAATAATTATGGAAAGTTGATATTAGTATATGAATAAGGGCAAGGTGCCATGATATGTATCGATAATTTCGATAGTAGGAAAAGAGTCAAAAAATCTAGTTATATTCCATGTGCTCTGCCTAGTTCAAAATCTACAATATCATAGGATTACCTGCCTCGAACAAAATAATAGGGGTATGACCTTATAAAACTGATATTTAAGCTACACTTTCTATTTTACTTAATTTACCTTTTGGCTGCGAAGAGATAAATATATATATCTATAGCTTGAAATTGAATTCGTTTCATGGTCATACTATATATAGATCTCACATCTTATTCTAATTTTAATTTGGTTTTAATTAAGAAGTTGATTCTTGATATTTTGATTGAATTTTGAAAGGTACTGATCATCTAATTCATGATGTCAAGGATCAGCTAAATCATGAAAATCAAATATTTAATTAAGTTAAATTATTTTATTAATAATGGATGTTTGACTAAGCTTATTTTAGAGAATTTATAAACTCTTGGAGGAGCTTATAAAATGATTTTAGAGCTTATAAGATGTAACGTTTTGAGAGCTTATAAGTTGCACAAGTATTTAGATGATTGTGCTTTCAAGATAATTTTAAATAAGAAAGAAGAAATGAATGTTGGAGATAAAATTAACATATGGGAGATGAAATTTAAAACGTTAATTTATAAGCTCTTAAACAACTTTTGAACTCAATTTAACACCTTTAATTCATATCTTTTCGCTTATATCTAACACAAATTAAAATTGTATATGAATGAAACTAAGCTCAAACTCGACGAGACGACGTTCATACATGGCGTCAATGCTACTCAACATTCGCTTTTGTGTTTGTTAATTTAAATACACTAATCATTAGATATTGCAAACTTTAAATTATTTTCTTTGTTCTCAATTTACCATAAATCAAGGATACCAATCTATCATGACATAGTATGTCTTGGAAATAACGATAAGTTAATTGGGTTGTCCTAATCTTATCCTAAAAGATTTTGAATTATTAAATGTAATTTATTACATCAATATTCATTTAAGATAACGCGGACTTTATGACGTTGTCCGAAAATCATATAATCCTCGAGTTTTATTCTCTAAAAATGGACTTATAGAAGCATTAATTAAAAAAATATAAGTACTAGTACTTCTTTTGTCCCACCACGCAATTTAGGGTTCGTTTGATTAGATGAGTAGCAAATACAAATTTTTGAAGGGTTGTGTTGCTAACTTAATGTTTGTGGTAGTGTATATTATGCATAATGGAGTTTGGTTCGTTGAGTTGTGTTGGAACATGTGGGCAACATCAGTGTTTGGTTGGATTAGTTGGAAGCATGTTTTATTGGTTTGCATGACATATTTATCCCTCACACATTACATTAATTTCCAATTTGCCCTTTATCAAAAGTAGCATTTATAATTTGGATCTACCCCAAATTTTTCACTACCGCCTTCTCTAATATCTGCTTAGCAGTCCCGCCAAAAGGAGACGCCCAACACCTCTTGGCCGACAAATAATTACCGTCGAGCACAAGCCGACGTCTTTGACTGGGCACACAACCAAGGTAAATTTGCTTACTAATTCTCGTTGCATTTTTGTATTGCTTAATCAGTCATCGTCGGCTCCGGCGTATGTTCATAAATCGTCACGCCTTCCAAAGTCGTTTATGATTCATTGTCGACTACTGATTACCTTGTGCTCCCTCTGCTATTACTTCAATTTTGTCACATTATTTTTGTTTTTTGTTGGAGATTTTGTAGTCTTAGATCAAATATTCTTGTGTGAATGATGTCTGACTCTCACATACTGCCGGAATCAAAAAGCCACAACCCAAATGGTTAGTTTATGCACTGCAATTAACATGAACTTTAAGGATTAGTAATTGATGAACCTTTTATTGTTGTGAAGGTGGTGTTATTTGTGGTAAATCTGGTGGACTGAAGCCCGACAGGTCTAGGCGCTCATGGTCTCCTCGTGAGGAGGAAGTCCTCATACTAGCATTGAAGGACCTTGTGACTAACCGTTGGAAGGCCGATAATGGGTTCCGAGCAGGATTCCTCACTCGCGTTGAAGAATTTGTCCGTCGAGAAATCCCTACAACAACTGTGAGAGCCCAACCTCATATTTCCTCCAAGATCAACACTTGGAAGAAATTCTACAATTCATTGAATATGATGCTTGACCGTAGCGGTGTTGGGTTCAACTCAGACGGCGACTGGAAGATAGAATGCAACGACGACCAGTGGGCCCAAATCGTTAAGGTTTAATCGATCCCATCCCCCCAACTCTTCTACATATTGTTGACCATCACTTTCTATTTTAATTTGAAGTTGTTGTTTTACCTTGTAGGCTGACTCTAATGCACGCTACATGAGGTATAAGTCTTGGCCATTTTACAATGACTGGAAGTACATCTACGGGAAGGATCGTGCAGCCGGTTTGCGATGCGAGGGCATGACTCAAGCTTTTGCTAAAATGGGAGCTGCCCCTTCTCCGTCTGGTGGTGTCTCTTCACCAACTGGTGGTGATCCTTCTCCCATGCGTGAGCCTCATCCTGATGTGTACAATGTCAATCTGGAGGATTTGTACACCCAAGAGGAGATCCAAGAAAGCCTCAATCCGGATACCGGATGTGAAAGCTCTTACAAAAGCCACACTACATCGAACAAACCTAACCGTAAAAGGAAGGCAGGGTCTGCATTGGAATCAATCTTAGAGGCGATGTCAAAGATGAACGAAGACACGAACCAGCGTCTAGACACTTTAACAACCCGTATCGGGTACGAGTTTGACCTAAGTGCTAAGCGCACTGAAGTCTCAACACTGCTGCGCACCGTCCCAGGTTTGGATAGAAAGCAAAAATTCCTTGCTAGCGACATACTTGTGAAGGAGCCCGAGAGGCTTGACCTTTTTATGGGATACGACGATGATGAGAAGGCCGACTACCTCATGCATATCCTTGAGGAAAAAAATGGTAAGTGATCACACACCAAAGGGACGACATGGTTTTGGTTGACTTCCAAAGCCTAGTAGCTCCAAGTATCCATTGATTTAAGTGGTTGTATGTAAAAGCCTTATAACTGAACCTCTCGGCAATAGCCTCGATCTCTAGCTTTTGTTATTGGATACTCATATTACTCTTTTGATCAGGCATGTATGTCAGACTAATAGAACTATAGGCAAGGGGGTGTCTGTATTTTTTGTATGGCCGTGGGTTTGGTCCTCCACCCTCCGTCCTAAGGACGTGTTCACTACTTTAGAGATAGACAGTTTATGCTTCATTTATGTTCATATTTGGGTGTTCACTAGTCTTGATATAAATGAGGATGGCCCTGCATTTTATTAAGGCCCGCACTGTTCACTCCGTAAATAAGGCAATAGCATTTATTGACAAAATGGTGCTAATTGAAATGTCATCGAAAACCGCATCAGGAATTGGATGGCAAAAGTCGAATGGGGTGGCCTTCACATCGGGAGATGTTTAGGAATCGAGGAACAGGTTGCCATGTTTTAGCTGCTTTTGTGGTAATGTATGACTATGATCTGAATTAGTACATTTGAATGGCTAAGTCCATTGATATTTTGGCGAAATGTATGAAACTTAATTGTATGTAATGTATGACTTGTCAAATCATTTTTAATCGAAGTTTAGGATGAAAAAAGCTATTTATCCGCTTAGATTATCATTTTATAAGGTAAAAGTATCATTTTATTAAACAAAAATGTCATTTTATACACCAAAAATACATATCATTCTATCGGCTGAAAGTATCATTCTATCGGCTGAAAGTATCATTCTATAGGCTGAAAGTATCATTCTATCGGGGCAAAAGTATCATTTTATCAGTTTTATGTCATTTTGTCACGTTAAAGTATCATTTTTCAGCTTATACGCAATTTCTCCAGCTAAATTATCATTTTTATAAGCTAACTGTCATTTTATCCGCTTAGATTATCATTTTATAAGGTAAAAGTATCATTTTATTAAACAAAAATGTCATTTTATACACCAAAAATACCAATCATTCTATCGGCTGAAAGTATCACTCTATCGGCTGAAAGTATCATTCTATAGGCTGAAAGTATCATTCTATCGGGCAAAAGTATCATTTTATCAGTTTTATATCATTTTGTCACGTTAAAGTATCATTTTTCAGCTTATATGCAATTTCTCCAGCTAAACTATCATTTTTATAAGCTAACTGTCATTTTATCCGCTTAGATTATTATTTTATAAGGTAAAAGTATCATTTTATTAAACAAAAATGTCATTTTATACACCAAAAATACCTATCATTCTATCGGCTGAAAGTATCATTCTATCGGCTGAAAGTATCATTCTATAGGCTGAAAGTATCATTCTATCGGGCAAAAGTATCATTTTATCAGTTTTATGTCATTTTGTCACGTTAAAGTATCATTTTTCCAGCTTATATGCAATTTCTCCAGCTAAACTATCATTTTTATAAGCTAACTGTCATTTTATCCGCTTAGATTATCATTTTATAAGGTAAAAGTATCATTTTATTAAACAAAAATGTCATTTTATACACCAAAAATACCTATCATTCTATCGGCTGAAAGTATCATTCTATAGGCTGAAAGTATCATTCTATCGGGCAAAAGTATCATTTTATCAGTTTTATGTCATTTTGTCACGTTAAAGTATCATTTTTCAGCTTATATGCAATTTCTCCAGCTAAATTATCATTTTTATAAGCTAACTGTGATTTTATCCGTTTAGATTATCATTTTATAAGGTAAAAGTATCATTTTATTAAACAAAAATGTCATTTTATACACCAAAAATACCTATCATTCTATGGGCTAAAAATATCATTCTATCGGCTGAAAGTATCATTCTATAGGCTGAAAGTATCATTCTATCGGGCAAAAGTATCATTTTATCAGTTTTATGTCATTTTGTCACGTTAAAGTATCATTTTTCAGCTTATATGCAATTTCTCCAGCTAAATTATCATTTTTATAAGCTAACTGTGATTTTATCCGCTTAGATTATCATTTTATAAGGTAAAAGTATCATTTTATTAAACAAAAATGTCATTTTATACACCAAAAATACCTATCATTCTATCGGCTGAAAATATCATTCTATCGGCTGAAAGTATCATTCTATCGGGCAAAAGTATCATTTTATCAGTTTTATGTCATTTTTCACGTTAAAGTATCATTTTTCAGCTTATATGCAATTTCTCCAGCTAAACTATCATTTTTATAAGCTAACTGTCATTTTATCCGCTTAGATTATCATTTTATAAGGTAAAAGTTTCATTTTATTAAACAAAAATGTCATTTTATACACCAAAAATACATATCATTCTATCGGCTGAAAGTATCATTCTATCGGCTGAAAGTATCATTCTATAGGCTGAAAGTATCATTCTATCGGGGCAAAAGTATCATTTTATCAGTTTTATGTCATTTTGTCACGTTAAAGTATCATTTTTCAGCTTATACGCAATTTCTCCAGCTAAATTATCATTTTTATAAGCTAACTGTCATTTTATCCGCTTAGATTATCATTTTATAAGGTAAAAGTATCATTTTATTAAACAAAAATGTCATTTTATACACCAAAAATACCAATCATTCTATCGGCTGAAAGTATCACTCTATCGGCTGAAAGTATCATTCTATAGGCTGAAAGTATCATTCTATCGGGCAAAAGTATCATTTTATCAGTTTTATATCATTTTGTCACGTTAAAGTATCATTTTTCAGCTTATATGCAATTTCTCCAGCTAAACTATCATTTTTATAAGCTAACTGTCATTTTATCCGCTTAGATTATTATTTTATAAGGTAAAAGTATCATTTTATTAAACAAAAATGTCATTTTATACACCAAAAATACCTATCATTCTATCGGCTGAAAGTATCATTCTATCGGCTGAAAGTATCATTTTATAGGCTGAAAGTATCATTCTTTCGGGCAAAATTATCATTTTATCAGTTTTATGTCATTTTGTCACGTTAAAGTATCATTTTTCCAGCTTATATGCAATTTCTCCAGCTAAACTATCATTTTTATAAGCTAACTGTCATTTTATCCGCTTAGATTATCATTTTATAAGGTAAAAGTATCATTTTATTAAACAAAAATGTCATTTTATACACCAAAAATACCTATCATTCTATCGGCTGAAAGTATCATTCTATCGGCTGAAAGTATCATTCTATCGGGCAAAAGTATCATTTTATCAGTTTTATGTCATTTTGTCACGTTAAAGTATCATTTTTCAGCTTATATGCAATTTCTCCAGCTAAATTATCATTTTTATAAGCTAACTGTCATTTTATCCGCTTAGATTATCATTTTATAAGGTAAAAGTATCATTTTATTAAACAAAAATGTCATTTTATACACCAAAAATACCTATCATTCTATCGGCTGAAAATATCATTCTATCGGCTGAAAGTATCATTCTATCGGGCAAAAGTATCATTTTATCAGTTTTATGTCATTTTTCACGTTAAAGTATCATTTTTCAGCTTATATGCAATTTCTCCAGCTAAACTATCATTTTTATAAGCTAACTGTCATTTTATCCGCTTAGATTATCATTTTATAAGGTAAAAGTTTCATTTTATTAAACAAAAATGTCATTTTATACACCAAAAATACCTATCATTCTATCGGTTGAAAGTATCATTCTATCGGCTGAAAGTATCATTCTATAGGCTGAAAGTATCATTATATCGGGCAAAAGTATCATTTTATCAGTTTTATGTCATTTTGTCACGTTAAAGTATCATTTTTCAGCTTATATGCAATTTCTCCAGCTAAACTCAAATTTTTATAAGCTAACTGTCATTTTATCCGCTTAGATTATCATTTTATAAGGTAAAAGTATCATTTTATTAAACAAAAATATCATTTTATACACCAAAAATACCAATCATTCTATCTGCTGAAAGTATCATTCTATCGGCTGAAAGTGTCATTCTATAGGCTGACAAAAGTATCATTTTATCAGTTTTATGTCATTTTGTCACGTTAAAGTATCATTTTTCGTCTTATATGCAATTTCTCCAGCTAAATTATCATTTTTATAAGCTAACTGTCATTTTATCCGCTTAGATTATCATTTTATAAGGTAAAAGTATCATTTTATTAAACAAAAATGTCATTTTATACACCAAAAATATCAATCATTCTATCGGCTGAAAGTATCATTCTATCTGCTGAAAGTATCATTTTATAGGCTGAAAGTATCATTCTATCGGGCAAAAGTATCATTTTATCAGTTTTTTGTCATTTTGTCACGTTAAAGTATCATTTTTCAGCTTATATGCAATTTCTCCAGCTAAATTATCATTTTTATAAGCTAACTGTCATTTTATCCGCTTAGATTATCATTTTATAAGGTAAAAGTATCATTTTATTAAACAAAAAGGTCATTTTATACACCAAAAATACCTATCATTCTATCGGCTGAAAGTATCATTCTATCGGCTGAAAGTATCATTCTATAGGCTGAAAGTATCATTCTATCGGGCAAAAGTATCATTTTATCAGTTTTATGTCATTTTGTCACGTTAAAGTATCATTTTTCAGCTTATATGCAATTTCTCCAGCTAAACTATCATTTTTATAAGCTAACTGTCATTTTATCCGCTTAGATTATTATTTTATAAGGTAAAAGTATCATTTTATTAAACAAAATGTCATTTTATACACAAAAAATATCTATCATTCTATCGGCTGAAAGTATCATTCTTGTCACGACCGCATTTTCTAAGGATAGAAAACACGGTTGATCGTGACTAGGGGAGGATTTAAAGAAGCGGGGAAGAAAGGGGAAAAGCAACACAACTCGACCATAGCTCCAAACAAATGGGAAAAAGCTCGAAATAAAATCAGAGTTTTGAACAAAATAGACTTGAGTCTTTTAAGATGCACAACGGAAGCAAATGAACGCGGTTCCATGTATGAAGACATGAACCTCCGAGAGTCAAAATCTGACCGAATTAAATGTCTTGTCTCAATAGCACTTCCCCCACCACTTCGCTGCTCAACCTGCACATTTAGAAATATATGCAGGGCAGAGTACAAAAGTACTCAGTGAACACATTGCCGAAAATACAAGTATACATTTGAAAATATTGTCAAACCATCATCACAGTAACACTCGGGGGTGTTTATTGAAAAGGCCCGAGCTTACTAAAAAGATTCATATTGGGCCATTTTTCCTGTACTTAGCCATATCTGCTCACATTGTGCCGTCGAGATGGTGTTCTCGCCCGGTCACCTTCTCTGCCCATCATGTCAGAGGATTCCATGTGCCGGGAAGGTGGCCACCTTCCTCGGTCACCTTCTCTGCTGTTCACGGTCAGAGGTTCCCAGTAGGGACACCACCCTACCAGGACTCAAAATCGAATCGATTCACATATATCATCATTCATAAGTCACTTGGCCATAGCCAAACAGATAGGCATCATACACAAAACATTTATGGCAAGACAACATCTTAAAAAAAATCACGAACATGTGTTCGTGTTATCACAAAATACAATTTGTATTTTTCGTATAAGAAAGCTCACCTTGATCGTTTGGTTTTCCTTAACTTGAATCTTTTGTTCCGACTTTACTTGCGAAGGTAACCTTTTTGAAAAGTTCATAATATAATAATACACTAATTAGACTCAAGGACAAAACTACTTAAATTAGAATGCATGCCTCATAATAAATCTCATTTTTCTTACTTCACTTATCTTTAAGAAATTTCATAAACTCACATATTAATTAATGCGTGTTCATCCACTATTTTCGGGCATCGACTAAATTGGATCTATTTATCTTTTACTTTGAAAATTAATTCCAAGATCCATTATTTTAGTTTAATTACATCATTTGAAGAAATCATAAAACAATAATTAAAGTAAACATTAATTAAATCTTATTTTAAAACTATGGCTAAAAAATACTAGATTTGCTCCCAAAAGATATTATTTTCTACTAGATGAAGGCCCTCTTTCATTTTCAGCCCAAATATAAATAATTTCGGAATTGGGCTTCCCTCTATTAAAACAGCCTTCATGAATTAACAAATTTGGGCTTATCTTATTTCCTCACTCCCTAGCCCAAGTATGAAAATTAGCATAAGTAAATAAAAACACTAGCCCAACCATTAAGCCCATTTAAAGAAAACCTATGTTATAATACCCAAGTCTTCTTCTTCCTCCCCCATTCACCAAAATGAACACTCTCCCCCCCCCCTCACACATTGTCGCCGCTGCCAGCCTCATCCGGTGCCGCCGTCACGCCGCCGTCGCCTCTGGCGGTGGTCCTTCCTCCTCCTCCTCCTCCTCCTCCTCCTCCTCCTTCTCTCTTTCTCCCTTCTCTCCCTCTCTCTAGCCCTCTCTCTACCGATCTGCCGCCCTCTCTCTCCCGATCCGCCGCCGCCGCGGATCTGCCTCCGTTGCCTCCTTCCTCTCCTCTTCCTTCTTTCTCTCCCTCGGCTCCCTCTTTCTCTCTCGGATCTGCCACCGCCGCCGCCGCCACTGTGCATGCACAGGCGGTGGCTTCGGCCTCCTCCACGCCTCGAGCCGCCGGAGCAGTTTCTCGGCTCCACTCCAGCCCCGGCCTCCGCCTCCTCGCCGAACTCCCGGAAGGTAAAAATTTAAATTTCTTTCTCTTTTTTTTTTCTATTTCCTGTTTGTTTTATTTTCTAAGATTTAATTTTTTTTTGATTTAGAAGTTATGGTGTTTCAAACATGTAGATTTGTGAAGGTGATAAATCAGTGACGCACAGGGGGTGTGGGGCTGTCGCAGTTGGCGACGGCGTGCCGAAACCAGACGCCGGAATTCTTGCAAATTCATATTCTTGAGATAAGTTCCTAACTTGTGCTTACTATAGTTGTAGAGCTTATATTATCTATTTTATGAATTAGATGAATTTGAACAGTTGTCTAGCTACTAAAAAGATTTGATGGTAAAATCATGTTGAACTTTTGTTTGATGTTAATTTCAATTAGGCTTTCTATTTTCAAATTATACATGCATGCTTGTACCTATACGAAGGAAAAGAAAGGCTTTACTTTTACCTTGGGAATAAAGTGGTGATGGATTGTTGGGTTGGACTCTCTATAATTATCTGCACTGCAATATCCCATCTCTCGCTCCTAATCTCCCATTCGAAATATGTGTGTGTGTGTGAAGAGAAATTTTGAGATGTTTGACAGTGATGGTTGGTTGGTAAATATGTGTGTGTGTATAGGAGTATAACAAGTGGTCTGACAAAATCACCCAAATATTCTTCTGTGAGAGAAAATGAAGATTACCCTGACATCTCACTTAATGCAGCATTAATTGCCGCTGTCGAAAAAAATCTGATCGAGTTTATCTAATCCTTTCTTTATGTTTAATCTCTTTTGTTATATTATTTGTATATTTATTATTTAATTTGGTGCAGGAAGGAACTCGATTCCAGCTCGTGACTGTCCGCGTTAAAGTACTCGTTTTCTTAAAACATACGCTGTGTAAATTAAATTTTGTTGGACTTTTGTTGGATGTATCGGACATTAAAATTTTGATTACGGGACTTTATTTATTTATTTAAATTTATTATCTTCAAATAGGTGTAATATATTTACGTGTTCTATTTACTTGCCTAACATCAAAACGAACAACGCCGAAAATCTATCGTAGCTCGGATTTAATCGCATAAAAGTTACTTATATAGATAATCAAGCTAATAATATTATTTCTAATAAAATTGGTTTAGCGGGTTGTTACATACTACCCATCTTAAAAGAAATTTCGTCCCGAAATTTAGGAAGTATTTAGATAAAAAGCTTGGGATATTTCTCCTTCGTTTTGTCTTCTATATCCCATGTTGCCTCTTCCTTTGATAGGAACTGAATTTGGGATTCCAAGAGAAGTATTCGAATCATTCTTGCTTTGGGTAGGCTCCAAGGTAACCATGAATTATAATTATTTCAATTATGTGAGTGTTTGGTTCACCACAAACTTTCACCAGTAGCTTGCAACAAAGGTTTTCATGAAGTGCAAAAACTAAGCTCAATTGGGCTCATTATGCTTACTCCCAGAAAAGAAAAGATGCAACTTCAAAGGGGTTGAGCTATATCCATAGAGCTTGGGAATTTTATTGTGGGAATCAATTGTGAAAGTGAGGGTATGATGAATAGAATGTAGATGTCAATAATAGGTTGCCAATAATATAATCAAAATAAACAGTGAAGTAGAAAAGTTTCAAGTATCCTCAGATGATAATAGGAAGACCTGAGATGGTTGGTTCCAAATGGATTTGAAAAGAATAGGAAAAACAAACAATTGCAATTTGCTCGACAACACTGTGATAAAAGATCATATCAACGAAATTTTTAGAGTTTATAAGCAGTTCAGGGAAACTAACTAATAAAGAGGGCAACAAGAGGAAACTAGCCAAGGGAGAAGCAATGTGCCAGCTTTAACACGGAGTTTGCATAAAAGCTCCAATCAAGAGACAACAATCATATTTGAATTCAGAAGATGAGAGTACTCATGTAAAACAAAGAGCTTGTCAATAAGTATGTCTGAAAACACAAAATGTCAAATTCAAAGGTTTAAGGTCTCACCAGATGGCTGCTCAAATATAATGAGACTGAAAATGATTGGTCTCAAGTGGATTTGAGAAGAGGAATAACAAGCAACTACCCTTTTGGGTCAACAATATCGTGATACTATATCACGTTAACGAATTCACAAAGTTTACAACCAAATCACAGAAATTAACTAATAGAGAAGACAATCAGAGCAACTAGTTCAGGGAGAGAGCAAATTACTTTAGACTTGACGTTGCTAAAGAGCTTAAAGCATGATGAAATAATTATAGTGGGATTAAGAAGATGTGACTATTCTTTATAAATTAATGAGTGTCAGCAAGAACATTTGAAAACACTAAAGGTCTACTAATGATCTTTGAAGAATATTATCATTGAAGAGATAATAATTCAGGGAAACATGTTCATTCTGAAGGCTATAAATAAAGCCGCTCCGAGTATATGAGTTTGGTGGCAAGAATTCAGAGAGTCAACAGAATGAGTAAAGAAGGACCGTAGTCACTGGAGGTTATCAGAAAACATGAGGGAGCAAGCTCAAAACTGAAAGTGATTCACAACCTTGACATAGAAGAGGGAAAATAATGACACATTACCTTGCAAAAGAAGTCATTTAATATCTTAATTCAACAAAAACTATTTTGATCAGGGGGATGCGAGGAAATGGAATTCATAGGAACCCAAGTAAGCGCTGCTGATGAATCTTCTTGGTTAACTACAACGGTGATACTCCCTTGTTTAACTATTTATAGAGAATGGTAAATGGGTTATGGGAAACTTTGGTCACAAGCTACTTGCACCTTATGATCACATCAGATGACCATATGTGGGGATTATGACTCTTTGGTACTCCCTGTTCGTCATAACGCTCATCCTCGTAACACGTCGTTTCTGTTTACTTCTCCTGTAAAGCTAGATTGTTTGTTTACATTGTAATCATATTCTCTTACTATGTATGTGTACATTGCTTAGTTGGATCAAAGGTATGATCATTTGGAGTGATAGGATTGTCAGGAAAGACAATGGCTAACCCAGATTATTTGCGTCATTGGGTCGTAGAAAATGGCATCCAACCTCTATCATTTTTCTAGAAACATCGTTTCGTTCTATGTTGGATTACTTTTCTCGTAACGAAATTTCTTTCTTATCGCGTGCTTTCTTTTCGTCGCTCGGGAAAGCGAGAAATGTTCATACTGTACTTCTAAGTTTGAGTTCATATTGTGTTCTAAAAGGAACGCATAACTAAGTATTCTAAGTTCTTGGAACTTTCGATTTCCTCATACTAGCAACATGATTCAATGCCTAACTCAAAAAGAGATATCATTTCACAAACTCAAAAAGAGACATCCTTTCAACAATTGGTACCAGACTCATATACTCTATACTTTCATATTTCAATACATTTTTCCATTAAGGAAAGTTACTTCTTTTATTCATACATTCACAGTCTTTAGCCAAGAAAAGACATACTAACTCTTTCTTTAAGCACACTACCAAATCAAGAAACATCAACTCTTTCTTTAAACTCGTATTTTCATCTTTTCACTCAAATTAACTGCATGAGTTATTTCTCCATTTCAAACTTTCAAACATCTTGACTTTCTTTTGAAAAAAAAGTTACCTTTTTCCTCGTTGAGCGCGATTGGTGGGAGTGCTAAGAGCATTTTCATCGATTAGACAGTCTAGTGGAACAAGGCTAGACCAAAGATTTTCAAAGAAGACTCTCGGGTTCAGAGCGAGAAAGAATGCTCTGATACCACTCTGTCACGACCGCATTTTCTAAGGATAGAAAACACGGTTGATCGCGACTAGGGGAGGATTTAAAGAAGCGGGGAAGAAAGGGGAAAAGCAACACAACTCGACCATAGCTCCAAACAAATGGGAAAAAGCTCGAAATAAAATCAGAGTTTTGAACAAAATAGACTTGAGTCTTTTAAGATGCACAACGGAAGCAAATGAACGCGGTTCCATGTATGAAGACATGAACCTCCGAGAGTCAAAATCTGACCGAATTAAATGTCTTGTCTCAATAGCACTTCCCCCACCACTTCGCTGCTCAACCTGCATATTTAGAAATATATGCAGGGCTGAGTACAAAAGTACTCAGTGAACACATTGCCGAAAATACAAGTATACATTTGAAAATATTGTCAAACCATCATCACAGTAACACTCGGGGGTGTTTATTGAAAAGGCCCGAGCTTACTAAAAAGATTCATATTGGGCCCTTTTTCCTGTACTTAGCCATATCTGCTCACATTGTGCCGTCGAGATGGTGTTCTCGCACGGTCACCTTCTCTGCCCATCATGTCAGAGGATTCCATGTGCCGGGAAGGTGGCCACCTTCCTCGGTCACCTTCTCTGCCGTTCACGGTCAGAGGTTCCCAGTAGGGACACCACCCTACCAGGACTCAAAATCGAATCGATTCACATATATCATCATTCATAAGTCACTTGGCCTTAGCCAAACAGATAGGCATCATACACAAAACATTTATGGCAAGACAACATCTTAAAAAAAATCACGAACATGTGTTCGTGTTATCACAAAATACAATTTGTATTTTTCGTATAAGAAAGCTCACCTTGATCGTTTAGTTTTCCTTAACTTGAATCTTTTGTTCCGACTTTACTTGCGAAGGTAACCTTTTTGAAAAGTTCATAATATAATAATACACTAATTAGACTCAAGGACAAAACTACTTAAATTAGAATGCATGCCTCATAATAAATCTCATTTTTCTTACTTCACTTATCTTTAAGAAATTTCACAAACTCACATATTAATTAATGCGTGTTCATCCACTATTTTCGGGCATCGACTAAATTGGATCTATTTATCTTTTACTTTGAAAATTAATTCCAAGATCCATTATTTTAGTTTAATTACATCATTTGAAGAAATCATAAAACAATAATTAAAGTAAACATTAATGAAATCTTATTTTAAAACTATGGCTAAAAAATACTAGATTTGCTCCCAAAAGATATTATTTTCTACTAGATGAAGGCCCTCTTTTATTTTCAGCCCAAACATAAATAATTTCGGAATTGGGCTTCCCTCTATTAAAACAGCCTTCATGAATTAACAAATTTGGGCTTATCTTATTTCCTCACTCCCTAGCCCAAGTATGAAAATTAGCATAAGTAAATAAAAACACTAGCCCAACCATTAAGCCCATTTAAAGAAAACCTATGTTATAATACCCAAGTCTTCTTCTTCCTCCCCCATTCACCAAAATGAACACTCTCCCCCCCCCTCACACATTGTCGCCGCTGCCAGCCTCATCCGGTGCCGCCGTCGCGCCGCCGTCGCCTCTGGCGGTGGTCCTTCCTCCTCCTCCTCCTCCTCCTCCTCCTCCTCCTTCTCTCTTTCTCCCTTCTCTCCCTCTCTCTAGCCCTCTCTCTACCGATCTGCCGCCCTCTCTCTCCCGATCCGCCGCCGCCGCGGATCTGCCTCCGTTGCCTCCTTCCTCTCCTCTTCCTTCTTTCTCTCCCTCGGCTCCCTCTTTCTCTCTCGGATCTGCCTCCGCCGCCGCCGCCACTGTGCATGCACAGGCGGTGGCTTCGGCCTCCTCCACGCCTCGAGCCGCCGGAGCAGTTTCTCGGCGCCACTCCAGCCCCGGCCTCCGCCTCCTCGCCGAACTCCCGGAAGGTAAAAATTTAAATTTCTTTCTCTTCTTTTTTTTCTATTTCCTGTTTGTTTTATTTTCTAAGATTTAATTTTTTTTTTGATTTAGAAGTTATGGTGTTTCAAACATGTAGATTTGTGAAGGTGATAAATTAGTGACGCACATGGGGTGTGGGGCTGTCGCCGTTGGCGACGGCGTGCCGAAACCAGACGCCGGAATTCTTGCAAATTCACATTCTTGAGATAAGTTCCTAACTTGTGCTTACTATAGTTGTAGAGCTTATATTATCTATTTTATGAATTAGATGAATTTGAACAATTGTCTAGCTACTAAAAAGATTTGATGGTAAAATCATGTTGAACTTTTGTTTGATGTTAATTTCAATTAGGCTTTCTATTTTCAAATTATACATGCATGCTTGTACCTATACGAAGGAAAAGAAAGGCTTTACTTTTACCTTGGGAATAAAGTGGTGATGGATTGTTGGGTTGGACTCTCTATAATTATCTGCACTGCAATATCCCATCTCTCGCTCCTAATCTCCCATTCGAAATATGTGTGTGTGTGTGAAGAGAAATTTTGAGATGTTTGACAGTGATGGTTGGTTGGTAAATACGTGTGTGTGTATAGGAGTATAACAAGTGGTCTGACAAAATCACCCAAATATTCTTTTGTGAGAGAAAATGAAGATTACCCTGACATCTCACTTAATGCAGCATTAATTGCTGCTGTCGAAAAAAATCTGATCGAGTTTATCTAATCCTTTCTTTATGTTTAATCTCTTTTGTTATATTATTTGTATATTTATTATTTAATTTGGTGCAGGAAGGAACTCGATTCCAGCTCGTGACTGTCCGCGTTAAAGTACTCGTTTTCTTAAAACATACGCTGTGTAAATTAAATTTTGTTGGACTTTTGTTGGATGTATCGGACATTAAAATTTTGATTACGGGACTTTATTTATTTATTTAAATTTATTATCTTCATATAGGTGTAATATATTTACGTGTTCTATTTACTTGCCTAACATCAAAACAAACAACGCCGAAAATCTATCGTAGCTCGGATTTAATCGCATAAAAGTTACTTATATAGATAATCAAGCTAATAATATTATTTCTAATAAAATTGGTTTAGCGGGTTGTTACAATTCTATCGGCTGAAAGTATCATTCTATAGGCTGAAAGTATCATTTTATCGGGCAAAAGTATCATTTTATCAGTTTTATGTCATTTTGTCACGTTAAAGTATCATTTTTCAGCTTATATGCTATTTCTTTCAGCTTATAATATTTTGTGTTAGTTGTAGTTTTAGTTTATTTTATTATTTGATTTGATTAGCCGTGAGTTTAGATATGGTATTACTTATTTTGCATTATATATATTATTATTTATTATGTAGATTACTTATTTTAAAGTAGTAAATCTATTCAATAGCTTTACAATTTATGCTTACATGTACGATCCACTCATCAATATGTCCAGAAAATATATAATGATTCTTTCATCCATTCCCTAAAAAAATTTCAAAGTTTGTATTAACATTCATCTAACAAAGTAACTAACTCTATGAAACATCAAGCTTCTTGAATTTAATTTTTGCCTTACATCTTATACACATCATCAACTATAATTTTAACTATAATTTTCCATTATTACACTGTAAGTAGATCTGTTTTGGTAGTATATCTTATTTGCATAACACTTCCAACTATATATAATTATATTTTAGTGATCAAAATAAAAATAACATAGGCAAGAAAATGATGGACATGGTTCATCAAAGTCATTTATAAAATAATGAAATGAAAGCTCGTAATCAGCGATTACCAAGTACTAATGGTTTGAAGATAAAACAAATTGCACAACCTTGCAGAGTACTAAACTACTAGCTAAGCTACGCATTATTCCACATAAACTCGGCTATCTCTGTCCTGGTCTGGTTCCACGATGGAGTAGATTCAACTGCATCTACATACTCCACGGCATCTCCTTCCGCCCCTGCTGAAATGTCCCCATTTATATCTTCAAGGTCTTCAAGGTTCACATTTGCATCACTAAGTTCCAACTCAACTGGATCAACTTGCATTTGGCTCCGAATGAAATTGTGCAGAATGAAGCATGCCATTATGAGACGCGTTTGTATTGTGATCGGGTAGAAGCTGGCACTGCGTAATATCCCCCACCTCATCTTCAATACTGCAAAAGCACGTTCGATGATATTCCGCGCCATGGTGTGCCTCATGTTAAACATTTCTGTAGGGTTTTGGGACTTATGCGCAGAAGGTCCCCACTCCTTCAAGTGATACCGCACCCCTTTGAATGGTGTGAGGAATCCTTCGCTGTTTGCATATCCATTATCACACAAGTAATAACAGCCTGCGCGTGAAAAAATGAGAGATATCAGTTACTAACAATTGTCCATTACCGCATAAAGATCGCAGAGTGCAGCATAGATGTCGTACCTTTAGGGACTCGTAGTTTGTCAACTTCCCGTGTGACAGCATCGCGTAGAACACGAGAGTCACCTGCTGATCCCTCCCAACCAGTTAGGACGTAGACAAATCGCATAAAACGATCACAGACAGCCAAAGTATTAGTAGCGATGTGGCCCTTTCGTGTTCTATACCGTGGTGCATCACCAACATTAACACGGACATCGATATATGTTCCATCCAATGCCCCTAGACAACCCTAATAAAATACGAACAGCCAAGTCAATCTAAATTTAGTTATGAAATGCATTTCTGGAAAATAAATTCAGTGACGTTTTGATGAAAATACCTTGAACCATTTCCACCGGGGGTCGTCGCAATCGTCGTCCACGGGCGTGGGTTTAGCCATGAATACCTCATGAAGACCAATCACCCCTCTTAACACCTCATGAATATATCGAGAAATAGTCTGTCCGGATCGCAAATACTCAAACCCTATTATCCGATTCTTTTTGTGATGAGCGAGGATGCTTAAGAGCATAGACACTTGCTCCTCAACGCTTACAAATTTTCGATCTTTCAAACCCATGCGTTCACGTAGTAGTAGACACAGCCGTCCAAAGCAGTTACGGTCCATCCAGAGATTGTTCACACAGTCCGTGTCAGTTAAACGTATTAGCCTATCCATACGCCGAATTTGCTCCGGTATCTTCCACAACAAGTCAGTAACCATGGTTGTATCATCTTCGTCATCACTACTCCTCCGCCGAGTAAAATACTCAGCCAAACTGAGCAGAAGAAAAGATTGTTGGCGCTGCCGACGGACCAAATCTTCAACTACAACCAATACATTTTCAATCTCCTTTCGTTTTTTATTTTCCCTGTCCATGCCTCTACACAATTGAAACACAGAGCAACCAACAACACTTAAGCATAACTACTTGCATTCATTTGTAACTGTTAGCTTATGCCTTTTATCTATTGGGAGATTCTCATCAAAATTCGAAGTCCTAAAAAATGAAATTTACCACATATTATACACTGCGACTAATCAAACCGCTTTAATGAACATACATTACGCAAACATACTGAGTTATCAACCTTCAAAACATCTTCCTACTAGTCAAATTTTCCCATTCAACCAAGATACAAACCAGATCGGAAAAAATTGCTAATGAAAACGGAAAAATTATTCATTTTATGTACAAATCACAAATAGACATCAAAAACGGGAATAACATAATAGAATTTAGTAACAATCCTAATTACAATTGAACTGTAGAACCTGTACCAAATAAAACACCATATAATTCAAATCTAATCTCATTTGCATGTCTAATCAAATTGGGGGTCATTCATAGATGTTGCAGACAACAACCATCTACCCACGACGGAGAGCGTCGAGCTCGAATGTCTACGCAACAACAAAAATGGTTGGATTTACTGACCTGTATGGAGTTTTCTTTGCAGCTATGACGTATTTGCTGCGTTTTTGCAGTGGCCTTCGAGCAACAATGAGGATGGAGAGAGAGGGTAAAAGGGGAAGAAGAGGGGGAGTCTTTTTCAAACAATGAAACTCTGTCTCACTAAACCTTCTTTTTTGGGGGTTAGAGTTACCAATTGAATATGTGTAGCTAACATTAATTTCAAACGGGCCGTGTTTTTTCAAACGGGCTTGATAAAAAACAACAAATGCAAACAAACGATGGTTAGAAAGGTCCACGTCAGCATTTTCCATCCTTTTCCTACTCTACTCATCTAATCAAACGAGCCCTTAGTGAGTTTCTTTGGTCAAAACTTTTTACGAGAAAACAAGTACCCCTCAGGGATTTAACAAATTGATATTTAAATAGTTAAAGTGGAGAGAGTAAAATATGAAAGAGAGAAAAGTAAAGGAGTGAAGAGAGAATAAAGTAATTGAGATAATTTTTTGCTAAAAAGGGAAATGACTAACTTATAGTGGGACATCCCAAAAAGGAATACGAGTCGCTTATCTTGGGACGGAGGGAGTAATAAGAAAATTTTATAATTTCTATCGTTATAAAGAAATGTAATTTTCTTTATCCTTCACGTACAAGCAACGTTGTATTATTCGTAAAATTAAACTTACCGGAACTATCAAAATTAATAAAAGAAGATACTAGTATTAATTATCGTTCATAAATTATAGCCAAATTCTACTTTTTAGTATCAGACAACTCACTTAAATTATAATCCTAAATATTATCTGCATACGCTAATTTCACCATTACTTTTAAATTTTTTTATTGAGAAAAAAAATACTCAAAGCCCACATAGAGCGACGAACAAGATAATTTTACAAAAAGCTAAAACCGACAACAAAAAACAAATAACGCACAAGAGCTAGGTGATCAGACTTGACTAAAGAATATTAGTCATTTGGGTCAAACAACATAGTGTACTCCCTACGTTCCATCGTAGTTGAGTCATTTTGCCTTTTTAGTACATCCCTTAGCAGTAGAGTCATTTCACTTTTTAGTAAAAGTCAACACATGTCTTCCCACTTACTTTACTCTTTCTTACTATATTATCTCTTAATCTCTCTACCTTTTTTCATTTCCTACTTTATTCTTTCTCTACTTAACTCACTTAATACAATTTTTCTTGAATCGGATGCCAAAAAGAAATGTCTCTACGGAGGGAGTAGTATCCAACTAGCTTAGTTGATTTGAAAGTATCATATTTCACTCAAACAATAATACTGAGCCCAGTAGCAGTTTCAAGGAGAATATGTGGAGTAAACCGCAAGCGACAAGTGAAGTGAAGGGGATAGAAGAAGTGCTATTTTTCTTTAGACGTCACCACGGTTTGGGAATCGGCGGTTCACGGTTCGGAACCGCCGGTTCCGGTTCAAGATTTGGATGAACTTGAACCGGTCCGGCCAAGGTTCGGCGGTTCCGGTTTGTGAACCGTGAACCTCCGGAACCGCCGTGCAAATCCGGTTCCGGGCCGGTTCGTCCGGTTCGGCGGTTCGATTTTTTTTTAATCGTAAATTTGAAATTCAAGTAAAAAATGTAAATATATTTGCATAATAAAATTAGAATAAAACGATGTACAAATGCAATTTTATTGATACACATTACAATTTCAAAATTACAAATTACAACTTTAAAATTGCAAATTACAACTTTAAAATTACAAATTACAACTTAAAATTTACAAATTACAACTTTAAAATTACAAATTACAACTTAAAATTTACAAATTACAACTTAAAAATTATAAATTACAAAAGACCTAAAGTCTTGATTACAATTTACAAATTACATATTCGAAACAAAAGGGGAGAAAAAAAAAATAAAGGAAAAGGACTCGAGCTCAACTTAAATTTAAAATTTAAGTTGAGATGCCTACGTATCATCAATGCTCAATTGCATTTTGGAATCAAAGTCCACGTAGTTCTCTTACCTTGCTTACCTATTTGGCTTGATCGGAGGAATTGGCGGCGCGCCTACTCTTCTTCGTCGGGGAAGTAGTCTTGGTCGGGTTGTACTACTTGATTGTTCCAATCCGGTTCTTGGTCTCTAATTTCGGCGGAGCACCAATCATCAAGTAATATGGTGGCTTCCATGTTTTGCCCGGTGAGTCTACTTTTTCTGTCGTCCAAGACGTTGCCTCCAACACTAAAGGCGGACTCGACGGCGATAGTGGAAGCCGGAACCGAAAAGATCTCCTTGGCCATTGATGCAAGGATGGGAAAATCTTTCTCGTGTGATCCCCACCAATCTAGGACGTCGATTTATTGGGGAACGGGACCTCCTTCTTCCTCATTGAATGAAAAGTGTGAGTCAAAATATAAGTCTAACTCACTTGTCGAATTTGCCGTCCTTCCTCCGCTGCTGAAGCCGTATAGGTCCGCCAATTGGGATTGGGCGTCGGGGTCATCAACTTGAAAGAAGCCAAAGTTATGTGTTTGACGGGGGGTCTAGGTCTCACTTGGTGGGTACGGTTGTACTTGGCTTCGTAATCGTGAAAGAGAGCCCGCAAGTCGAACTCAAAACTTCTTTGGAGGCTTGGGAGGTGGGGGATGTTTATTTGGAATGTTTGGGCTAGGTTTATGTAGTTGTCGTCGTCCTCGTCAGTTTGCAAAGCTCGGAGTGGTTCAAGATCAATAGAAGCCAAATTGTTGTAATAAAATTCTAAAATTTTGAAAGTACCAACTAGTTTACACTTTAGATCCAAAACTTTGGCAAACAAAAAAACCGTGGGGATCTCGTTGAAATACTTGAGCCATTTTTCAACCATATAATATAAAACACACATTAACTCAAGATTATTTGTGGCATTTTTCATTGCAGTTTTAAAACCAAGTGATATGATCATGCAATGTTCTAAAACACGAACGGATGTGCAATAATACACACCCGATAACTCAATAGTGGCATTTCGAAAACCTTTGAATAACTTAAACAAGCTCATGCTTTGATCCCAACAAGAAGATGCTAGATATAAATCATCAACAGGGTAAGTTCTATAAAAATCAACTAAATATTCTATATGCTCCAATGTAGATTGCAACATATCATATGTGTAGTTCCATCTAGTAAACACGTCTAAAGTAAAAGTTGTGTACCTTATTTTCTTCTAGTGGCAATACTTCTTCCACGACTTGCCAATTTGAGGCTTCCAGTGGATCAAGGATACAGCTGTAGTAAGTTGAATATGTCTTTGCCATAAAGACAAAGCATCTTGTACACATAAGTTTAAAATATGACAAATACATCGTTGGTGAAAATACTTACCACTTATCACCGTGGAGCAATCCGCAATTAAATCGGCTATACTTGCGGTGTTAGCGGTTGAGTTATCAAAACCAACCGAAAATATCTTGTTGCATAACTCATACTCATTCAAAACTTGAATAATTAAAGATGCAATTGCTTGTGCGGTGTGTGGGGAATGAAATTGTCTAAAACCAATTAAACGTTTATTTAAAGACCAACTATTGTCTATAAAATGACATGAAATTCCCATGTAAGAATTTCGTTGGAAAGAATCCGTCCACACATCGGAGCAAATATTAACCTTGTGCCCCAAGGTGGAGAGGAATTTTCCAACCTCTCGTTTTTTGTCAAAAACTGATGGTTGTTAGATCTTTGAGCAGTAGAGGGGGGAATTCTCTTTGTAGCAACATTAAAAGCGGTTTGCATAGTAACTTCATATTTTTTGTCATTAGAAAAATTTAACGGCAAATGTTTCATTGCCGCCCATCTTACCATAGCATCGGTAACATTTTCGGATCATATTTAAATAGCGGCGTACCTGTTTGAGACGATGAGCCGGCGGGGAAGTTTATTTGGCTTTGGGACTTAGTATGCCCATATTCCACGGGGTGTTTTGACTTCAAATGGCGATGGAGAGTACCATATCCCCTACCGATAACAAATGGATAGACTTTATCGCAATAGTTGCAATATGCTTTGAACTCACTTGTCTCCACGGTAGTGGTCGGGTCATTAGGATTTGAAATTACCACCGGGACCTTCTTGAAATGTTTGGTGAAAATCTCGGATTTCAACTTGGGAGGCATCTTTTTCTTTTGTCGTCCTGCGGAAGGAGGAGGATCGGCCTCCTCCTCATCATTGTCGCCAACTTGGCCGGTGCTAGAAGGGGGGAATTGATGCGATCCATCATCGCCTTCGTCCGACGATAGATTCACATCGTACTCGAAACGCAAAGCTGAATGTGAATGCCCCCCTTGTTGGTCGTCGTCGGCGAGGGCAAGTAACAAGGCCGCATTTCGATCTTCTTCCTCCTACGAAAATTATACAACTAAGTAAAAATACTAACACAAAAATAAAACACATAGACACATAGATGTTGAAAAATGAAATTATGAATTTAATAAAAATGAATTAACAAAAAATTAAAACATATTATAACTTACTTGAGCTCGAAGAGGAGGGGGGTATTTATAGGGGAAAATTGTGATTAAAAAAATATATATATTTGAAAAAAACGGTTGAACCGCCGATTTACAGCCGGAACCGCCGGTTTTCAGTTGGAACCGGCAGTTTTTCGTCAAATTCAAAATTCAAATTTTTAAAAAAGCCGTTGGAACCGTCGGAACCGCCGGAACCGGCGGTTTTTTCGGCCGAAACCGGCGGTTTCCGTCAACGGTTTCTGACCAAACCGGCGGCCGTGGGAGCGGTTTCTGAAAATGCTAGGAAGTAGGCCTGAAAAGGTGTCTGGAGGTGTCGGGAACCGCCGAACCGGCGGTTCGGAACCGCCGGTTACGATTCTTCAAATTCTGCAAACCTGAACCGGCCCGGCGGTTCGGGCGGTTCCGGTCCCGGTTCGAACCACCGCCGACGGTTCCAGTTCCGGTTTGGAACCGCCGGTGACGGTTCCGGGCCGGTTCATCCGATTCGGTTCGGTTTGGAGACCTCTATTTTTCTTTATGCATGTTATTAGTTATAATGCCTTGTTTTAAGCATCATGTTGTCAACTTTCATTCCTTCGTCTAACTTGTGATAGGACAACCACAAGCCATCCTTCTCTTGCTTCACATATTTTCTTTTTTCTTAAATGCCGGATTCATTATAATTTAATCTCTTAGATTATCACTATACTCCCTCGGTATGGACTTTTAAACCAATGAGTAAAGTCAGGGTATGGACTTTTATTGCTGAAAATTTAATCATCATTTTTTATATTAGAGTACTCACTTCACAGTGTCTACAATTGTTATTTATGATTCCAATTTAATGAATCACAACTCACTCTCAACCCAATTTTATTGAAGTAACAATGCAATTAGGGAATATTTGCTCAGCATATGACTATCAATTTCTAATTGTTTTAGAGCGTGTTTATTTGGCGCAGATTATGCTAATTGGTAAAACGGGCTTTAATAACAATTAACAGTATGAAAGATTTTCATTATAAAAGTATACTAATGAAATTCAGCCACATATATTTATTCAAATAAAACTGTGTTATCTCCAATAAACCGGATACGCAAGTAAATTAAACCAATAATAATAAACCAAGTACATACTATAAATTTAAATTAAATCCTCAAACTCTTAAATCTTTGTTCTTGCCAACTCAGTGAAGACCTTATATAATTACTAGGCAGCGGCTCACAATCAAAATCTATTCAGAACGATCGTAATATTCATAATTTATTTTGTGTTTTGTTACATATGATGCGAATGATTCTTAAAATAAAAAGATGTGGAGTAATTTATTTGTATAAGTAAAAAATGAGGGAAATTTTAATGAAGCAAAATCAAATTATTTGTCACATATATCCAACGGTTTCTACTCGTCTCAGGTTGGAAAAAGAAATACTCCTTCGTCCATAGTTCAAAAAGCTATTTTGATTTGACACGAGTTTTAAAAAATTGATATACAATGTGAAGAAAAGTTAAGGGACAAAATAAGCTGAATGTGAGATCCATTTTTTATACTACTATTACAGAGTATTAATTCTATAATGAATTGTAAGTGTTATACGTTAATGAAATGTGAGGTCCGTATACCAAAAGTGAAAAACAAATAAATGATTAAATCGTGGATACCTAAAACAATAAAATGATTTTTTAAATGATGGACAAAGTGTATATTAGTAGTACAACTTGCACTCTATCTTTTAATACTAGATGTAGAAATAAATAAATACTCTCTATATCCGCAATATCAAATTTCATTTGATCCGACATTGGTTTTAGAAAGAAAGTGAATGAAAAAAAATTGTGAAATATGAATCACAATTTTATATACTACGTTCCATAAAAAGAAGGCCAAATTTAAAATAACATGTGTTTTTATGCGTTATTTGTAAATAAGAAGGGTAGAAAGAATATATTTCGTGAGTATTGTTATTGAATATTGAGTCCATTCATTTAAAAGATTTCATTTATTTAGAACTGAAATTGCTATTTTGATTAGATAGGTCAAAATAATATAAAAATATTTTTATGATATAAATATATAATACTCCCTCCGTCCCATGCTACTCGCACTTTTCATTTTAGGCCGTAAATTTGGGATTGATTTTTTTGTGTAATTAAAAAAGAATTTTAGGTGTAATGAGACATCACTTAATAAAAGAGCTCTTAACTTAAACTAACATATTAATTAAATGCATTAATTCTAACTTAAATTATAAATAGTGTAAGGACTTTGTGACGAGCCGAAAAGCAAACGTGCAAGTAGCACGGGACGGAGGGAGTACTTCCTCCGTCTTCAATTTGTGTCTCATTTTAATCCGGTTCGGATTTTAAGAATTGTAAAGGAAAGTCAATTGAAAATTTTAGTAGCATGGAGTAATGTAAAGAAAATGAGTTAGTGAAATGTGAGTCTCGTTACTAAAAGTAGTAAATGTGAAGTAAGACAATTAAAAAGGGATGAACCAAAATAGAAAACTGAGATATATAATGGGGACAAGAGTATATAAGTATAATGTTTAGGGGTGTTTGGTTTGCAAGATTGTATCTCAGATTAAATATGTAATGTGTTTGGTTCATGAGATTCAATCACACAATTCAATCATAATCATAGGATAATTAGTCATAGCTAACTCATATGACTAAAATAATCTCACAACTCAATTTTAAATTGTATCTTGGTACTGTTATTTTATCTTAAAAAACGGAACACCACATTGGGGAATATTATGATTCACTTGCCTGAAATAAGAAAAAAACTAAAAGATAGTAGTAAGTGTTAAAATAAAACATCATTTTGCTGATATATTCCCTTGCCTGAAATAAGAAAAAAACTAAAAGATAGGAGTAGTAAATGTTAAAATAAAAATCATTTTGCTGATGAAGCAAGTATCTTTCTTCCATTAATTTCGCTGTGGTAAAAGTCTTTACGAGAAACTATCATAGGCAAAAGTTATATGTATTTCTAATTGCTCAGAGAAAAAGGTCAGTTATTAAATAAATGAGGCGAAAAAAATAATAAGCATTCAATGATTAAGAACTTAAAATTAAAATCAATGAATGACAAAGATGTAATCCTATCTTAATTGATTCCCAAATCCCCACTAATCCTCGGTTATAAAAATGCGTCCACCTCCTCCAGTACCACACCCCCACATATACATACATACATACAACTTTTGAATCTATTTGCATCGCCTCTGCAAAACCTGCACAAAAAAGAAGCCTAGGCCACTGTTTCTCTTTCCTACTCTGCGATTGTTGACTCTGTTCATCTGCAATTTGCATATTTCTACGTACTTTACTTTTCCATCTCACACACTACACACACCAATTTGCCATCAATTTTTTTTTTTCATTCGACAAAATCATGCTGGAGACGATTGGCTACCTAATCGGTACCGCCGGCGCCAGCGGCTTCAGCAGCAAGTCAACCGCCGAGCAAGTCACCGATATCTGCCCCGATCTCCGCCCTATCACCGCCATAATCACCGGTAATTCACCGATTAACGTGTTAGCAAATTTTTTTTTGAAAAAAAAATTTGTTCGAAAAAAATTAAATCTCTGCGGGGATCGATTTGCAGGAGCGACGTCGGGGATAGGAGCGGAGACGGCTCGGGTGCTGGCGAAGCGCGGCGCGCGCCTTGTGCTTCCGGCTCGGAGCTTCAAAGCCGCCGAGGAGACGAAGGGGCGCATTTTAGCCGAGTTTCCTGGCTCCGAAATCATAGTCATGGGGCTCGATCTCAGTAAACTCGACTCGGTGCGCCGATTCGTCGCCGAGTTTGAGTCGCTTAATTTGCCTCTTAATCTTCTAATGTGATTTTCTTAACTTTTTTTTGTGCTGTTTAATTATTAATAATGAATATTTACATTTTAAAAGCAATTTTATTCTCTTTTTGTAGAAATAATGCGGGGAAGTTCTCGTACGATCACGGTGTTACCGAGGATGGAATTGAGATGACTTTTGCCACAAATTATTTAGGTAAGTATTTTAACTAATTAATTTCGTTTTCTAATTGGCTAATTGTAAATGTGTAATGATGAGATTTTAATTTTGTTTTCTTAATATTTAATTAGGCCACTTCTTGTTAACGAAGCTACTGATGAAGAAAATGACTGAGACGGCGAAGACTAGCGGCGTGCAAGGAAGAATTGTGAACGTGTCTTCGAGTATTCATACCTGGTTTTCGGGTGATATGATCCATTATCTCGCCTTAATTACCAAGAATAAGAGGTCTGTTTTATTAATTACTCTTTCCATTTTATTATAATCATATATCTTTGTTGTTGGTATCAAATGTTTTTTTTTCTTCTCTCCAACTCAGATTTTGTCTCACACATGCGCTCTATGATTATCAAATTAATTGTTTTTCATTTCAATAGATACTATTACCAGATTTATGATTACAAATTACACATTAAGAATTTTTAAACTTATTGCAACTTCTTGCTTCAATTGAAATTTGATTGTTTAATTGAATCTATTTGTGCAATGTCAGTGGTAAAGTACTCAAACTTTTTAGAGTTACAAGTGATGTGAAGAAGAATAAAAGGATAGTTTATAGAGTATAGTACTCCTATTTGATGTTTGTTTAAAAAGGGTTGACATTTATTACCGCATGCATTTAAATCGGTGGTGCGAAGAATCCTAGGATCGAGGAGATACTGTGCTAGGTGATTGATGAGTGATATAAATGAGAAAAAATTGGGTTACCATTTATAATAGGTTTGACTTTATGCTGATATAATTCGTGTCGATCTTATTTTATTGAGGGAACATCTTTTTTAGTACATGAACTTTATCAAATTATCATTTTTGGTTTGTAACATTTGAAAATATTATTTGAAGTACGTCAACTTCGACTTAATATCAATTAAGCTAATTTTTCATTTTTTTTGGACAGAAATATCCTTAAGATCATGAAAGACAATTTAGTCTTTTTATTCTCATTAAAATATTTAATTTCTCTCTTCCCCTTTTTCCTTCTTTCTTTCTTCCACATCTCATATACGGCTAGTGAATAGAACATTGAACTAAACACCTTAGTTAGAAATTACTGAAGCTCTTCTCTATAGGTATGGTTCTTTTTATCTTGACATAGTTATGTGATGAGTAATATCTGATAATGCGTATAGAGGGAGAAGGAATCTCATGTTTTGGTGGAATTTTTTTCACGTAAATCTTAGTGTACATTGTTCAATTTGATATATGGGTC
Organism: Salvia splendens; assembly: GCF_004379255.2. NCBI lineage: Eukaryota > Viridiplantae > Streptophyta > Magnoliopsida > Lamiales > Lamiaceae > Salvia > Salvia splendens. Next base: position 6,295,021 of record NC_056042.1, read on the forward strand.
TCCTTGGATGTTGACAATCTCGTGAAGTGATTGGAATTGGACAGATTTTTCTCTCAAGGCTAGTGAATCAAATATAACGAGTTAGGCAATTTCACTGTCTTCCCTAAAATTTATCTTCATCAAGTGCAAACCTTGCATGGTATAGACACTAATGAAACTTAGAAATAAATATCCTAGTGTTTGCCATGGGGCTTGAAGTCATCACTGCTGAGGAAGAAAGAAAGAAGGAAGAAGAGGAAGAAGAAAGAAAGAGGGAGAAATTAAATATTTTAATGAGTAACAAGGCTCGATTGTCCTTTATGGTCTTAAGGATATTTCTGTCCGAAAAAATTAAAAATTAGCTTAATTGATATTAAGTCGAAGTTGACTTACTTCAAAAGATATTTGAATATTTTTAAATGTTACGGATCAAAAATAATAGTTTGTCAAAGTTCCTATACTAAAAAATATATTCCCTCTATTTTTTTTTTTTTTTGTGACAGTGAATACGATGGGACACGTGCATATGCACTCTCCAAGCTGGCTAACGTTTTGCATACCAAGGAACTTGCCCTCAGGCTCAGGGCAAGTTCTTTTTCTTCTTCTATTTATTTTCTATTTAATTGCTAAAAAAGTGTTTTTTGTTGTTTTCTCACTAAAATCATGCAACTTGGATTTTCTCCAAAAATTTATTAAACTCGAATTATTGAAATTGCAGGAAATGGAAGCCAACGTGACAGCGAATTGTGTTCACCCTGGCATCGTCAGGACCAGGCTCACCAGAGACCGTGAAGGCCTAATTACAGGTTTAATTTAATTTCAATATTTTAAATTAATAATATCTACATGGAATTTACAAAATTTCATTTTTTTATGTGTGTGCAGATTTGGTTTTCTTTTTGGCTTCTAAGCTTTTGAAGACTATACCTCAGGTAAATACTATTTTTGGGAATCGGTGGTGCACACCCGAACTCCACATTAGTATGATATTGTTCGCTTTGGGCAAAGCCCTTACTGTTGTACTCTTAGGGTACTCCCCAAAAGGCCTCATATTAATGGAGTTGGGGAAGCCCATTTATATCCTTGCAACTCTTGTTCATTCTCCATTAGTATGAGGCCATTTGGAGAGTACCCAAAGAGCAAAACCGTGAGTGCTTTGGCTAAAGCGGACAATATCATACTAATATGGAGTCCGGGTGTGCACCACCGATCCCCAACATAAATGTACTGAAGAAATGAAATACGTGATTTTTTACAGGCAGCAGCAACGTCTTGCTATGTAGCGACGGATCCAAGGTTGGAGAATGTGAATGGAAAGTATTTCTCGGATTGCAATGAGGCTTCGCCGTCTAAATTAGGATCGAGCGCTGCAGAAGCTGCGCGGTTATGGGAAGCCTCGGAGACAATGGTCTCCACGCCGCGGTAGATCACAAAATAGAATGTATGAAATTAAAAGAGAATGTGAAAATTATGAAGGTTATAATAGGAGGGATGTATAAATAGCATGTGTATAAATAGTTTTGTTTATATATTTATTTACCCACCAAAAAGAAGAAAGTTATACGTATTGATGTGAGTGATAGCCATTCTTTATTGATCTCTATACCGGGATCATATCCTAGATTCGTAGTAATTCAACCATAACACATACAACACATAAGAGATGATTTACCAACCTCCATCCATAGCTTAAATTTGATGTAGGGTAGTATTCCACGGTTTGATGTTTCCCCTATAAGCTGCGGTTGATGTTATCGTCTCTTGGCCTTCCTTTACTCGATTCTTTTGATGGAGAAGAATCTTATATGTATATGACTTTTCTTTATTCTTGTATATAGAATATGTAGAGAATTGTTGTGTATTAAAAGCTGTAAATTCTGAATGTATTTATAGGCAAACACACAACCATTCCGAAGGGTCGTGTCCGTTTGTTCACATCTTTTCATAAATGCATCAGACTTATCCACATATTTCCTACAGCTTTTCCATCTTATTTACATACTTATATACACATAATGTATCATCTATTCAAGGCAAGAGAAGAGGGCTATCAATACGCCCGATTCTAACTCTTTTATCGAGACCGATCCATCACGGTATCGTCTTTCATGTTAGAATCCAATTGATACATTTAAACTTGATCTTTAATATTAAACCAATCTCTACATAGGTCATATATAGGAATAAATATTCCTACATTCTCCCACTTGACCTTTGTAGCTTTCAATGGTTTAATAACCTTTATGCGCACTTTACAACCAAGTTCATATATCCTTTAAATACCTATAAAGTTAGATTCAATTGGATCATGGCGGTCACACACTCATTTAGTCGACATGATTCCTTCCATGTATCACAAATCAATTCTAACTTTATATGAATAAACCTTTCATTGAGATGTACTTTAATTCTCAATACAACATATGTTATCTAAACATCCATACTGTATACAAACTTTAATGATAACATATAAACAAGCAGAAACATAACTTTTATTGAATTCACAAGAGTGTTTACACAATACATGAGTCCACAACTAAAATAGCAAGGCTTTGTCTATAATACCCATACGCTCTACATGGCCAATAAACATACTGGGTGGTAGTCCTTTAGTTAACGGATCCGCTACCATCATATCCGTTCTTATGTGCTCAAAATACACCCTTTGTTTCTGCACTTCTTCTTTAACCGATAAGTATTTCAACTCCATGTGCTTAGCACCCTTCGAGTACTTATCGTTCTTTGAGAAGAAGACAGCTGCGGAATTATCACAATAAATTTTCAGCGGCTTGGCTATGGTGTCGACAATTCCAAGTCCCGAAACAAAGTTCCGCAGCCACAATCCGTGAACTGTGGCTTCAAAGCATGCCACAAACTCTGCCTCCATAGTAGAAGTAGCAATGACAGACTGCTTTCCACTTTTCCATGATATTGCTCCATCGGCTAAAGGAACAAGTATCCAAATGTCGATTTTCTTGTATCAACGCATCCGGCATAATCTGAATCTGAATATCCAACCACCTCTAGATGATCGGATCTCCTATAGGTAAGCATGTGTTCTTTGGTGCCTTGCAAGTACCTGAGAACCTTCTTTGCAGCCTTCCAGTGGTCCATACCGGGGTTACTTTGATAACGACCCAACATACCAACCGCGAAGGTGATATCTGGTCGTGTACATGTTTGAACATAGTTCAAACTCCCAACCACTGATGCATAGGGAATCTTTTCCATTTCCTTATGCTCCAATTCATTTTTCGGACATTGCATTAAGCTAAACTTGTCTCCCTTCTGAATTGGAGCAATTCCTGCGGAGCATTTATCCATTCTATATCTCTCTAAAACTTTATTGATATAGCCTTTCTGAGACAGACTTAACAATCCTTGTGATCTATCCCGGAATATCTCTATTCCGATCACATAAGATGCCTCACCCATATCCTTCATTTCAAAGTTTAAAGAGAGATACTTCTTTACATCATGTAGTAAACCCATGTCATTTGCGGCTAGCAAAATATCATCAACATATAAGACTAATATGATAAACTTGCTCCCACTGATTTTAATGTAGATACATCTATCAACGATGATCTCTACAAAGCCATATGAAACAATGATATCATTAAACTTTATATACCATTGTCTGGAAGCTTGTTTGAGTCCATATATTGACTTTCTCAACTTACATACTAAGCCTTCTTGCCCTTCTATCATGAATCCTTCGGGTTGTTTCATGTATACCTCTTCTTCAAGTACTCCATTTAGGAAGGCCGTCTTTACATCCATTTGGTGAAGCTCCAAGTCATAATGAGCCACCAAAGCCAATACAACTCTTAAAGAATCCTTCTTTGAAACTGGAGAGAAGGTTTCTTTGTAGTCAATGCCATCCTTTTGAGTGAATCCTTTGGCAACAAGGCGAGCCTTGTACCTTTCAATGTTACCTTTCGAATCACGTTTTGTTTTAAAGATCCATTTACAACCAATGGCTCTAAAACCCGTAGGCAATTCTACTAAGTCCCAAACATTGTTATCTCTCATGGATTTCATCTCATCCTTTGTTGCATTTAACCAATTTTTAGAATTGTCACTTTCCATGGCTTGTTGGAATGAGATAGGATCTTTATCAATGCTCAAGTCACATTCACTTTCAACGGAATATACCACATAGTCATCCGATATGGCCGATCGTCGTTCCCTTACTGATCGTCTTAAAGGTTCTATTGGTTCATCATTCCGTTCTTGAATTATGACTGGTTCATCTTCAATCTCAATCGGTGGGTTATGCACTTCATGTTGTTCAATAGGAACAACAATCTTAGGTGCAACAAAAGGTGGATGAACAACCTTTTCTTGAACTTCATTAAAGTCCACTTTACGAGGTTCATCACTCCCACTAATTTCAATGAACCTAGCATTACCCGTCTCAACTATCCTCGTACTATGGTTAGGACAATAGAATGTATATCCTTTCGACTTATCCGGATAGCCAATGAAATATCCACTGACCGTCTTTAAATCCAGCTTCTTTTCATGCGGATTATACAACTTTACTTCTGCGGGGCAACCCCAAATACGTAAATGCCTTAAACTCGGTTTCCTTCCCGTCCATAGTTCGAAAGGTGTCTTTGGAACTGCCTTACTAGGAACCCGATTAAGCATATACGTTGCAGTCTTTAATGCATAAATCCACAACGAAAGAGGTAAATTACACCCACTTAACATGCATCTAACCATATCCAAAAGAGTACGATTCCGCCTTTCCGCTACACCATTCTGTTGCGGAGTACCGGGCATTGTATATTGTGCACAAATGCCCTTGCTTTCGAGGTACTTTGCAAATGGACCCGGACATTGTCCAGATTCATTAAATTTTCCGTAGAATTCACCACCTCTATCTGATCTCACCACTTTAACTTTTCTATCTAATTGTCTTTCTACTTCATCTATGAATATCTTTAAGACATTCACGGATTCAGCCTTTTCACGTAATAGATATATGTAACCATACCGTGAGAAATCATCAATAAAAGTGATAAAATAATTTCTACCATCCCACGAAGGTGCATCAAACGGACCACAAATATCAGTATGAATTAATTCAAGAAGTTGAGAACTTCTTGTGGCTTGTTTCTTTACTATGTGTTTAGTTTGCTTCCCCTTTATGCAATCTATACACATATCTAGATCACTAAAATCCAATTGAGGAAGAATATCATTCTTTACCAACCTCATCATCCTTTCCTTGGATATGTGACCTAGTCTTTGATGCCACAAGAAAGCCGAATTTTCACTTGACACACTACGTTTTATGCCTCTACTTTCAACATTAAACAATGATTCAGAAAACTTTGCATCAAGATTGAAACTGTAGAGTGAATCAAACAAAGTACCACTTCCATAGAAGTAATCATTTCTGTACAATGTAAATACACTATTTACAAACTTGATTTTAAATCCTAATCTATCCAACCTACTAACAGATACAAGATTTCTAGCACAATCTGGTACATAGAGACATTCCTTAAGATCTATATGACATCCTGTGTCCAAGATCAGTCTATAGGTCCCGACGCCTTTAATTTGTGCCTTCATCCTGTTCCCCATGAACAAGTATTGTTCACTTCCTTTTATAGGTTGGATCGTACTGAATCCCTGTTCAATGTGAGACACATGAGTAGTAGCACCAGAATCTAACCACCAAGTATTATTAGGCACTTCAATAAGATTTGACTCAAAGCAAACGAAACTATTATGTTTACCTTTCTTATCGAACCATGCCTTCCTTTTTGGACAATCCTTCTTGAAGTGTCCCGGTTCTCTACAGAAGAAACACTTCCTTTCCTTTTGGATCTTCTTTTCGGGGCCTTTAGGAAAAGAAGACTCTTTACGTTTATCCTTTTTACTTGCCTTTACCTTACTGGTGCTTGCTCCTCCATGACCCATTAGATTCACAACTTGGTCACCCATCTTCTTTAGTCTCCCTTCCTCTTGAACTAACATGGCCTTTAGTTCTTTAAGGTCCCATTTATCTTTTATGGTGTTATAATTCACCTGGAACTGGCCAAATTCAATAGGAAGAGAGTTTATGATGAATTGAACCAAGAACTGTTCATGAACCTCCATTCCTAAGGTCGTGAGCCTTGCTGCCAAGTTTGACATGTGTGTTACATGATCGTGAATCGGCTTAGACCAGTCAAACTTTCTTGTAGTCAGCTCACTCATTAGGCTCCCCACAATTGACTTGTCGGCCAATTCCGACTGTGAACACTCCTTTATCTTTTCAATAAATTCCCTTGCACTCTCTGTCTTAGGCATAGATGGCTTGAAACTTTCTGCCATCGTCATCCTCATAAGATTGAGACTTAGCCTGTTGGAGCGCTCCCAAGTCTCATAACGAGATTTGTCCGTTTCGGAGCTCTCTTCCGTAATGGCTGTAGGCTCATCTTCCGTAAGTATGGCATGGTCAAGTGACATAACACCCAGTGAAAACCGGATCTGTTCTGACCATTCACCATAGTTCTGCCCATTGAATTTTACGACAGAGTTTGCAGATGCATATATATTAGACGAAGCTGCAACAATTATACATGCTTACAATTAGAGCTTTGAACTTTAAACACCAATTCAGATAACTGTAATAACATGTATTCAAGCAACCTTTGGGCAGTACTTAAACACATATACTTTCATGTGATGCTAGAATATACTTTAATGATCAATCACATCATACACATATCAAATAAGCATGTTGCCTTTGGGTATACATACTTCATGTGATACTGTAGACAAGATTAATCCTTTTCGTTTTATTAACATACATACAATGATCCACCTTTGGGTGATCTCCAAGTATATAGCTAATAAAGTTATTGATCAATCAACTTTCTTGTCATTTAGCATCCTTTAATCATGATCAATAATTTAAACAACTTTACATCATTTCTATAATCATAATGTCATATAACAAGACCACTTTGGTGATTAACATGTCACATAACATTAACATGCAACTTAAAAGGATTAAAATTTGACATGCACGAATTTGTCCAGAGAGTTTGCCCGGTCGGGCGATTTTATACCTTTACAACGCCCGACCGGGCGTTTTGGCATTGGTGAGTTCCGAGAGTTTGCCCGGTCGGGTGATTTTATACCTTCAAAATGCCCGACCGGGCGTTGATATCGACCTTCCAGAAAGTTCGCCCGGTCGGGCATTTTCGTACCTCATAAACGCCCGACCGGGCGTTGTTTCAAACGACACGCCCATTCGAAACGCCCGACCGGGCGAAATGATGCCCGACCGGGCGAATCGTCTGTCCTCTGTTTTCTCCCTTCGATTTTCATGTTTCAACCTTTCATGAAACAATCACCCAATGCGCAGCGGAACCAAACAACACAAAAATTGAAACATATACTTTCATATTTTGATTTTGAACATTCAATATGGTGAATTAAACAAATCTAGGTTGGCTCTGATACCAACTGATAGCCATTCTTTATTGATCTCTATACCGGGATCATATCCTAGATTCGTAGTAATTCAACCATAACACATACAACACATAAGAGATGATTTACCAACCTCCATCCATAGCTTAAATTTGATGTAGGGTAGTATTCCACGGTTTGATGTTTCCCCTATAAGCTGCGGTTGATGTTATCGTCTCTTGGCCTTCCTTTACTCGATTCTTTTGATGGAGAAGAATCTTATATGTATATGACTTTTCTTTATTCTTGTATATAGAATATGTAGAGAATTGTTGTGTATTAAAAGCTGTAAATTCTGAATGTATTTATAGGCAAACACACAACCATTCCGAAGGGTCGTGTCCGTTTGTTCACATCTTTTCATAAATGCATCAGACTTATCCACATATTTCCTACAGCTTTTCCATCTTATTTACATACTTATATACACATAATGTATCATCTATTCAAGGCAAGAGAAGAGGGCTATCAATACGCCCGATTCTAACTCTTTTATCGAGACCGATCCATCACGGTATCGTCTTTCATGTTAGAATCCAATTGATACATTTAAACTTGATCTTTAATATTAAACCAATCTCTACATAGGTCATATATAGGAATAAATATTCCTACAGTGAGCAGGTCAGTCATGTTTGTAGCGTGTAAGCTTATTTTTGTAAAATAACGTTACTATTAGCCCAATTCAACGTCATGGGTGATGTAAGTGGTTAAATTCATTGAAATATATTTTCTACGTATTTTGTACATACATAATATAACACGATATTTTTTACTTACATATCAGAATTGTTGTGTAAAATACTAATAACAATTAGCGACTAACAATTCGTGTTGCTACTCCAACAATTTCTTTGGGGACCAATTTCGTTTATATCAACGTATATAGGAAAGTTAACATTCTGTGGTCGCATAGAGGGAAAATATACTATAAAAAAGATTTTTAATTAGGAAAATTTTAGCTACCTGTAATATTTGGAATATTAAGTTAGGAAGTTATGTCATACTATAATAATAGATATGCGATGGAGAAAGAAGTTGAAAAACAAGTAAGCGTGCGAGTATTTAAAAAGATGACAGCCCGGGTCAAAATATTATCAATAATGCATATATTAATTAATGCAGCTATAACTATTATTCTCTCACATAAGATTCTCTAAGTATACAAGAATTAACAAGTAACTAATTATAATTTTAATTTCGAGAGGAAGGTTTGGGCGGAATCCATAACATGGTCTTTGTTGACCAGCATGTGGGTGTTCAAATTTTTATTAAGTATCTTTGGGCGTTGATATATATTAAAATGGGGCCTACTAACATGCATTATAATTAAATTTAATCAAATGTTGAATTCTAACATACTACATAAGTCATAACACCATATGCTACTATATAGTCCTTGTGAACATAACATATAGTATACCCCTATTTATTCACCAACATTAATCCCTTAATACATCATTGAATTTTTCTCCTTTTTTGGTAATTCGAATTCGTATTTCTCTTTTTATCTATTTTAATATTGTGCACATTACATTACTAGTGTTGGCTTATCGAAGAGTTCTTCCCTTTATTATAGATTTTCACACCATAATAATTATGACAGGAACTTATGCAAAGGGACAACTGCATCCCTCTTCGTGAGGTTTCCATTTTTGGTTGTAGGGTCGTATGATATTTTTCTATATAATCGTGAATTTTTTCGGAAAATGATCATGAAGTTTTTCCCTTTAATATGAATGCAAAGTTCTTTTCATAAAAAAGTAAAAGGAACAAGGTTTGTACATGTTATAATCAATAAATATATACAATGACCGGTGGATAGGTTCACCAACTTCCCCTCCGGCTTATGAAGAAGGGAAATTTTCATTAAAGTTAGCCAGTTTTACTGTGCGGGAATTTCATCTCAACCTTTCTAAGTTGTGGTTCATTTCCATAATATCGTCGATGATCATCCATCGCAACTGACGACCACCTATTCCGTCTCTACATTTCAATCCTAACGATGACCTTCTTTACTGTCCGACCCCACAAATTAAGATTGGTAACTGAATTTGTAAATCTTGCTTCCACAATGTAGACATATTATTGTGTAGTTAGTAGTTACAACTTACAAGCATAGATGAGACAGTTAGATCATGTAGAATCATAATGTTAAAAGTTGAATTTTTGAGCTATGAAGCATGAATCGTGGAATACTTAGGTCCTAAATTCGTAGGTATCATATTAGTTATATGAAAAATAGCGATACGTGTTAGTATCTTTCATGGATAACACTCAAATTAAGGCCACGTCATCAATTTTCCTTTTTTTTGTTCTAATAATACTTGAAATTACTTTAGATGGTGTCATATATTGATAAAACATAATGCTATTAAGTATCTAAATAAGCCCAACATTGAATTAATCAATTCAGTGAAATAAGTTGAGGACAATTTTGAATTGCTTTTATAAATACACCCTACCACAAAAAGTAAATCCTCCCATCAGAGATGAATACTATAATTAATTAGACTTTGATTTTAACATACTTAGTTTGCAAGTTTGATGACCTCAAAACAATTTTCGATTCGAAATATTAGGATAAAAAACAATATAAAAAAGAAATATTTGATTGGATAAAAGTATGTAAATAGCATTTAAAATTTGAGGCACTTTTGGAGGAATAGGAAATGAGAAATGGTGGGCCAAATAAGCTGAAATTGGGCTTGAAAGAAGATAGCGACTAATGTTTTAAGACAACACAAATCAATGTGGCTCATCTCATCTTTATATTTATGGGTTTGCCTATTATTCCTTCACTTTATAGTTGTGCCACCACTATCTGCTTCCTACCTTTCATTTCAATTAAATAAAAATAATGATATGCCCAATTTGTATATCATGTCAAAGTTTTATCTTAATAAGTAAATAGATAATAAAACAATATACTATTAATCTCGAGTTGAAATCTTCGTGTGCATTTCTTATTAGAGTGTCAATGTTTGATGAGACATGATATTCCATTTTCAACCTGTGTAAGCTACAACATACAAATAGACAAATTATTCAGTGAATCTCAGTCATTTTTTTAATATATGTTTATTTTTAATTCTATTTTTGCTTATAATGTTTGTATATGGAACAATGTACTAGTACATCGTATCAAAATTTCATCATAAAAATTCCAATAATTGTAAATTCGAGAAATCAAACAAAAAGATTGGTTGTTTGGCTTAAGCTTCAAATCCAATATCAGTTCAACACCAAATATTAAAAATGGAAGAGGATTAGAGAAATTTGAAACTTCAAGGAGTAAATTTATGGTGTCAATTTGCCAAAAAAATATGCTTCATACCAATGGCTAATCCACAAATTTCAGACTGAGATTGCTATAAATAATTTAATACTACCCCATCCCGCATTAACTGTCACATTTACTTTTCTGTACTCATTTTGTAAAATAAGAGAGAGAATAATGTAAAGAAGACTCTTCTCTACCTTATTATCTCTCTTATTTTATTATTTCTCAACTTTAACTATTTATTATCATTTTTACAAAATGAGTGCAGAAAAGTAAATGTGACAGTTAATGCGGGACGAAGGTAGTATTATTTTATCCATTAGATAACTTTATTGTATATAAAATTTGGATAATTTTCTAATGTCATTACATGGAAATTTTTCACTATTTGGGATGAAGTCTTAAATATATAAAATCGAGAACTTACTTTAGTTTATGGTTATTTTAGGTAAATAGAAAACTAAAAAAAATTCATATTTTATATATGATTTCAAATATAGCATTATTATGAATTATAGTAAATAATAAAGATTAATATTTGGCCATGCTTTATTGTGTAAAAGCAAATGTCGAGAACCTTGACAAACAGTTAAACATACTATACTTACTAGTTATAAACCGTAAATAATGTAAATGATCAATACTGACATGCTGCATGGCGTAAAAAATAAAAAGACAAATTAATGACAACAAAATGCAAGAATAGCAACAAATGCGCTAAAAATTAAAAATACAACAAAACAATCAGAAAAATAACCATTCTATGCTCCAGAAAAGAGTTGAATCAATTGATAAACACCCTTGTATAAAAGGGTGCACACATAATAGAATAGATAAACAACATAAATAGTTTTAGTTTTTATCTGTCACGGTGCATGTACCAATTATCAGTAATTAGAAGATAGAGAGATTAAGTTAGCACCACAGAATTTATGTGGTTTAAGATTGTACCATCCATTCCTTTCAATCAAGAAAACTTTATCTTTTAAAATTGATCAATTTAATAAACATGAGAGTTGAAGAGTGACCGGTCCATTTCATGTGTTCCAAGTATCTTGTTTTTAGGCATAGAGTGAGTATATTTTTTGTGTTTTGTTCAGTGTTTGTATTTGGAAGGACACATCAATCATAAAGTTGGTTTACTATGAAAAGAAAGGAGAAAGTTGAGATATTATTATAGATGGCCCAAATTCCCGTTAAATGGCCCAATTGAAAAGCCCAGGATTCAAAAATAGAGATTAATTATCATTCAGATCTCTGATGGAAAATGAGAATCTTGTGTTGTCTTTTCGTTTTGTTTGGTTCATTCAATTCAATCAAGAGTACTTGATTGGATTAATTCTATTACACTGTTTTTATTTTTTTGTATTTTGTTCATTGTCTGCATTTCCTTATTCATCATGAATTACACGCAACAAAAGCTAAATATGCAAATGAAATCGAAAAACTTAAACACACGATCCTCAATCGAGGCCAATACTTGATCTCTCATAGATACTCCTCTCTAATCTCAATGAAGCATTTACAAGAATTACACTAAGATTTCTACTCCTACTCAAAATAGTTATTTTTAAAATTTGGGCCTAGGCCCATTATCAAATGGACTGGGAAACTGTTGCATTATGCATGCTAACTTGCCAAGTACAACTTAATCAATGTGGCACTCTCCTAGTTTCCAACACAATTTCTTAATCTTCATACCCAAATATTTTGTCTCAACTTGGTTAGGACTATTGTGAATCCGGGAAGCGCCAAACCAATCGAAGGAACGAAGGCATCCAATGAACCACACCGGAGCTTGGGTCCGTTTCAAACACCAATATACCTATCAATATGGTATCCAAATGCTCTTCTAATACCACCATTGTCTTCATCGTCGAAAGAGCTTCGCGTGAGTACCTTACACGCCTCAATCGGAGCCCGGATGCTCTTCTAATACCACCATTATCAATATATATATAGAGTCGTGATCATATGATAACCCCTAAATATCGTAATAACCCTATAACCAAATCTGGACCACACATATTTCTAATCATGCGGTTGAGATTCAAACTTAGATTTACTTCATAAAAAAAAAGTGCGGGGGTAAAACTGTCATTTCCCTCATTTAATTTCTGAATTTCGCCAAATATCACGTAAAATGATAAAATGATATGTTTATTTCATAGAATGATAATTTTGCCGGATAGAATGATACTCTGAGTTGATAAAATGATACTTTTGACTGACTGATAAAATGATAGGTTTATTGCATAGAATGATAGTTTTGCCGGATAGAATGATACTCTGAGTTGATAAAATGATACTTTTGACTGACTGATAAAATGATAAAATGATAAAATGATAGGTTTATTGCATAGAATGATAGTTTTGCCGGATAGAATGATACTCTGAGTTGATAAAATGATACTTTTGACTGACTGATAAAATGATAAAATGATATATGTTAGGTTTATTGCATAGAATGATAGTTTTTTCGGATAGAATGATACTCTGATTTGATAAAATGATACTTTTAGCTTATAAATGTTAGGTTTACTGCATAAAATGATAGTTTTGCCGGATAGAATGATAGTTTTGCCGGGTAGAATGATACTTTCAGCCGATAGAATGATAGGTATTTTTGGTGTATAAAATGACATTTTTGTTTAATAAAATGATACTTTTACCTGATAAAATGATAATCTAAGCGGATAAAATGACAGTAACCTTATAAAAATGATACTCTGAGTTGATAAAATGATACGTTTACTACTTTGTAGGTTTGTATATTATGTATTGTGCCGATTACATTAGGTTTATTGCATAGAATGATAGTTTTGCCGTATAGAATGATACTCTTAGTTGATAAAATGATACTTTTGACTGACTGATAAAATGATAAAATGATATATGTTAGGTTTATTGCATAGAATGATAGTTTTGCCGGATAGAGTGATACTCTGAGTTGATAAAATGATACTTTTGACTGACTGATAAAATGATAAAATGATAGGTTTATTGCATAGAATGATAGTTTTGAGGGATAGAATGATACTCTGAGTTGATAAAATGATACTTTTGAGTGACTGATAAAATGATAAAATGATATATGTTAGGTTTATTGCATAGAATGATAGTTTTGCCGGATAGAATGATACTCTGAGTTGATAAAATGATACTTTTGACTGACTGATAAAATGATAAAATGATATATGTTAGGTTTATTGCATAGAATGATAGATTTTCCGGATAGAATGATACTCTGAGTTGATAAAATGATACTTTTGACTTACTGATAAAATGAGCGAAATTCAGAAATTAAATGAGCGAAATTTGGATACGTAAATTTTATCATGAGCGAAATGACATATTTACCCCCACACTTTTTTTTATGAAGTAAATTTAAGTTTGAATCTAGACCACGTGATTTTAAAAATGTGTGGTCCAGATTTAGTTATATGGTTATTACGGAAATTAGGGTTATCATTATAATGTACCCCTATATATATATATATATATATATATATATATGGGTGTGTTAAGGTCCTTCGCAGCTTTTCAGTCCAAGCTTCTTTTTAATCACTGCCCTTGGATCTTTGAATTAGATGTTGTGATGATCTGCATTATTACACTATAATGGTGCATTATTAGTCGGTGTGCATTATTCAACTGAAAATCTGCATTATTACACTATAATGGTGCATTATTAGTCGGTGTCCATTATTCAACTAAAAATCTGCATTATTAAATAACACGTGGCATCAATCTAACAGTCGGATGACAAAATCGTGGGACTGAGATTAAAAAGAACAATAGAACAAAAGATACAAAAAGAAAATGAATACATCCATATATATATATATATATATATATATATATATATATGGATGTATTCATTTCATTTTCCTATATTTCCTCCTTTTTCCTTCTTAATATCAGCCATTAGATTAGAGAAATGGACGGTCAAGATCAACATTGGGTAATTAATCCCGTGTTGCATTATTTGTCCTATTTTGTGCATTATGAGGGTACAATAGTAATCTAATAATGGCTGGAAACCGCTACGAATAATGCACCACATGGTCACGAGTAATGCATATAATTGCCTATATAATGCACAATATGTGAACTGCAATGCATACGAACAAGATGTGCTGTGTTATGATGTTTGACACACGTTTCTTGTTTCCCCTAAGGGTTTAATAAGCTTAGGGCTAGGGTATAGTACGTAGACATGTATGTAATCTTCACATGGTAACGAGTAATGGATATAATTGACTATATAATGCACAATTTGTGAACTGCAATGCATACGAACAAGATGTGTTGTGTTATGATGTTTGACACACGTTTCTTGTTTCCCCTAAGGCTTTAATAAGCTTAGGGGCTAGGGTATAGTACGTACACATTAATAACAAATTATAAAACGATACGAATAATTCACCAAATTGTCACGAGTAATGGATGTTATTAACTATATAATGCACAATATGTGAACTGCAATGCATACAAATAAGATGTACCATGTTATGATGTTTGACACACGTTTCTTGTTTCCCCTAAGGGTTTAATAAGCTTAGGGGCTAGGGTATAGTACGTAGACATTACTAAATGCACGTATGTAATCTTCAATCCGTTGATTAACCCATATACACAATACCTCTAATAATGCATAATATACTGAGATAATGACAATTAACAGCTACATAATGCACTACCTAAACCAAATAATGCACATACGTATATTCCAATAACAACAATTTGTTAGTAATGTCTACATACTATACCCTAGCCCCTAAGCTTATTAAACCCTTAGGGGAAACAAGAAACGTTTGTCAAACATTATAACATGGTACATCTTATTCGTATGCATTGCAGTTCACATATTGTGCATTATATAGTTAATAACATCCATTACTCGTGACAATTTGGTGAATTATTCGTATACGTTTTATAATTTGTTATTAATGCGTACGTACTATACCCTAGCCCCTAAGCTTATTAAACCCTTAGGGGAAACAAGAAACGTGTGTCAAACATCATAACACAGCACATCTTGTTCGTATGCATTGCAGTTCACAAATTGTGCATTATATAGTCAATTATATCCATTACTCATTACCATGTGAAGATTACATACGTGTCTACGTACTATACCCTAGCCCCTAAGCTTATTAAACCCTTAGAGGAAACAAGAAACGTGTGTCCAAACATCATAATATGGTACATCTTATTCGTATGCATTGCAGTTCACATATTGTGCATTATATAGTCAATTATATGCATTACTCGTGACCATGTGGTGCATTATTCGCAGATACCAAAATATGGCAGTTACTTTTCCGTCAAATGTCAATAATAACCCTGTAATGCATACAACCACCTTTCTATAATGCAACACGGAACCAGTTTTATAGAATCAATCTGATCCGTTGATGCCTTAGATCTAACGCGTAATATTAAGAAGGAAAAAGGATCTAAGATGTGAAAAGGAGAATAACGCTCCCCTATATATATATATATATATATATATATATATATATATACACACACACACACATATATATATATATATATATATATATATATATATATATATGTGTGTGTGTGTGTGTGTGTGTGTGTGTGTGTGTGCATTATTTGATTTAGGTTGTGCATTATGTATCAAGTTGTTGTCATTATTTGCAGTATAGTATGCATTATGAGAAGTATTGTATATATGGGTGAATTAACTCAGTGAAGATTCAAAGTGCGCATTTGGTGAATAAATTTACATTATTTATGTTCTGGGATGCATTATTTGACAAGTATTTTGCATTATGTGTCGGCTTCCTGGAGGTTGTGGGAAAATTGGTGAATGAAATATAAATATGTGCATTATTTACCCGAGTCTGTGCATTAGGTATCAAGTAGTTGTCATTGTTTGCAATCTAGTAGGCATTATGAGAATAATTGTGTACATGGGTGAATTGCTGCTTACCACAACTCAAAAGTTTGCTTGTATATTATTTGTTTGAAACTGTACATTATTTAGCTATTTGAGTGCATTATTTATCATGTTTTAGGTATTATGTGACTGTTGTTCGGCATGGGGTAATGGGTGATTGCATTATTCATGTGTGCATTTTTTTATTTATTCTGAACATTATTTGATTAGTAAAATGCATCATTTATCAGTTTTTAGGCATTATTTTGATGCATCAGTACAAGGGTGTAAAGGTGAATGCAATATTCATGTCCACATTAATATATTGAGTCTGTACATTATGTAACTAATTGTATGTTATTATTTTTTATGTTGTACAACATCAAAGCAGCTAAGGTTAGAGATCGATGAGGCGGTCGATGATATACTGCCAGTAGGAATTGCCCAGAAATTCTGAGAGCGATTATCAAAGGCGGGACTAGTACAACTCCGGAAGAAAAGGCCACATTATTTGACTGAATCTGTACATTATTTACCTATTTGTATGCATTATTTATCATGTGTTAGGAATTATAATCCTGCTGTTTTACATGAGTCAATGCAATAATTGTATGTTCATTATTTGATTGAATCTGTACATAATATTGCTATTTCTATGCATTATTTATCATGGTTTAGCCATTATGTGACTGTTGTTATAAATGGTGCAAAGAGTGAATGCATTATTTGTATGTTCATTACTTGATTGAATCTGTACATTATTTGGCTATTTCTATGTATTATTTATTGGTACATCATTTATCAGTTTTTAGGCATTATGTTGTATCGCTATTGCATACAACATAATACCATGTTGTAACATTGTCCATCTTCCTCATCCCTTGTTTGCGCGTATCAAAATCAACAGCGCCGGTATATACATCATAAAACGCGAATGCGAAATCTAATGATTGGAACTTCTGACCCACGACGGGCTTCAACTCCGGAGAACATTCAGGCACAACCATAACTGTATAAAAAAATAAATTAAAAACGGTTCATCGTACTTATGCATTATAAGTCATAAAACGTCCATTACAGAGTCATAAAACATCCATTAAATAGTCAAATGTGTACACTACTTGAATCAGTTTTTGGTTATCACTATGTTACGTAATACGTACTACACATTTGACTCAAAGAAAAGCTAAACCATTAATAAATAAATGAAAATTGCTGCAAAAAATAAACACATACAAATCACACACCATAAAAGCTATTGTAAAATAAAAACCAACTTAAACTACACACTACATGAAGCACTAATCCTCGTGGACTGTAGTTATGGATGGGTTGGTTAAACCATACTACACCCTAGCCACACGGATTTCTAAACCCTTGGGGAATGATTGAACCAAAAACCCAAACAATCAAACAGTGGCAACCCTGAGCTATTCAAGAAATTGTATAACATAAACAAACAAAACGGCTAAGAAGATCAATACATTGCAGTTAAGATATCAGGCATTATATATTCAATAACATGCATTATCTATTAACAATTGGTGCATTATGTGTATCGACTTAAACTACTACCCTAGCCACGCTAAAATCTAAGCCCTTAACGACGGAGTAATACTCGCGGTCTTTCGTAGAGGTTGTGTTGCTTACACTATACTACACCCTAGCCCCTGGAATTGGGCAACCCTAGGGGAAATGAACCATAAACCCCAAATAATCAAAACCAAACAAAACGGCTAAGAAGATCAATACATTGCAGTTAACATATCATGCATTATATATTCAATAACATGCATTATCTATTTACAGTTGGTGCATTATGTGTATCGGCTTAAACTACTACCCTAGCCACGCCAAAATCTAAACCCTTAAGGACGGACTAATACTCGCGGTCTTTCGTAGAGGTTGTGTTGCTTACACTATACTACACCCTAGCCCCCGGAATTGGGCAACCCTAGGGGAATGAATGAACCCTAAACCCTTAACAACTGACAGATTCATGAAATTCTATAACATATACAAACAAACCCGCTCATAAAACCTATACATTGCCGTTCACATATCATACATTATATAATCAATACCATCTATTATCTATTAACATTTGGCGCATTATTTGTAGCGGTTTAAACTACTAACCTAGCCACGCCGAAAATTAAATCCTAAAGGAATGCCTCATACTCGCGGTCCTTCGTAGAGGTTGTGTTTCTCACACTATACTACACCCCTAGCCCCCAGAATTGGGCAACCCTAGGGGAATGAATGAACCCTAAACCCCACATTATCAAAAACTGGCAATCATGTTTCAATAAAACATAGTGAGACACGGCAATGCAATACTCTAATTGCCTGCTCTACAACGAGCGAATACTGGGACATATCTGAATTGAATTTAACACCTCCGATACATAAACAAGAACAGAAACCGCTGGATTACCTTCTTCCATTCTTGAGAGAAAGACGATTGCCACAACGCCGGCAACACAGGGTTATAATACTGAGTATACGTCGAATTGCAACGTCTAAACGGGCGAAAGAAATAGTGCAGAGAGGGAGTAGGGAGAGAAAAAATTCAGCAGCGCGAGATTGTAAAAAATAACCGCAACGATCTTCAAAGGAGGAAATCATGGAAAATTCCATAACAACCAAATTAGTGTTTCTCTCTTTTGTCCTTGCCGATTTTTAAATGTATTAAATGTAATGATAAAAGCCAATAATTTAGGCCATAGGATGGAGGAAATAAACGGCTGAGATCAAGAAGGAGATAGGAGAAAATATGGAAAAAGGATTTGAATACATCCCTATATATGGATGTATTCATTTCCTTTTTGTATCTTTTGTCCTTTGTTCTTTTTAATCTCAACCCCACGATTTTGCCATCCGACGGTTAGATTGGTGCCACGTGTCATTTAATAATGCAGATTTTCAGTTGAATAATGCACACCGACTAATAATGCACCATTATAGTGTAATAATGCAGATTTTCAATTGAATAATGCACACCGACTAATAATGCACCATTATAGTGTAATAATGCAGATCATCTGGACCGTTGATGAATGAGATCTAACGGCACATATTAAGAAGAATAAAAGATCTAAGGGATGAATAGTATATATATATATATCAGATGTGAACTATAAAAATGGTCTTTGAGGCTTATTTTGTTAATAGTTTTTGAATTTTAAAAATATCTAAAGTAGTTTCTAGATTAAGGGTTTATTTCAAAATCGTTCCTTTTGCCCTTTTCTCACCCGAAAATGCCTTTTGGACTGCTGGGTAATTTCTTCTTTTCACACTTTTTACTTTTCAACCTAATATTATTTCATTGACGTATTAAATCTGATATTATTTCAAAATTATCTTCTTCTTCCTTTTGCCATCGTTCATTTTGTTTCATTTTATAAATATAAGATTTAATTTTATAAAATTAAAATTTAGATTTTTAAATATCAATAAATTATTTTAATTAAAATTATTAAATTATGTATTCTATTATAAAAAAGTTTTGTATGAGCTGACTGCATAGTTTTATTTCTATATATATAGCTATGACTCGAGAAAGAATACATAAATTGATAATTTTAAAATTAATTTTATAAAATTAAGTCTGATATATAAAATATGAAATAAAATGAAGGATGTTAAAGGCGAAGAAGATAATTTTAAAATAATATCAGATATATCATTGGAATAATATCAGATTGAAAAAGTTAAAAATGTGAAAAGAAGAAAATGCCCAGCAGCCCAAAACGGCATTTTTGGGTGGAAAAATGTCAAAAGTACAGTTTTTGAAATAAACCCTTAGTCTAGGGACTACTGTAGATATTTTTAAAGTCCATGGACTATTGGTGAGATAAACATATAGTTCAATTATCATTTTTGTAGTTACTCTATATATTTTATTCTAAAATAACAATCATCCGTAAAAAAATGCTCATTTTTTAAATTTTTGGTCATCATCGAAATTAGTCTCTATCTATTTTTTTTTGGAAAAAAGTGGGTCTCATTTTTTACTAACAGTATTTTATGGATAGAGGCAGTATTAACTTTTGAGAAACTATATACTTCTACTGTATATAAAATATAAAATGTAATATTCCCTAAGTGCCAATTAAGTTGGGTCGTATTCCTTTTTGGAAGATCTCAACTAAGTTGGGTAATTTACTTTTTTGACCAAAAAAAAAAGAAAAAAATTAAATATCCAATCCCGTTTATTTTATTCCATCACTTATTTTACTCTCCTCTTTATCTTTCTACTTTATTCTTCTCTCCTAATTTTCAACACAAATTTTTAATTTTCATGCCCAAAAATTGACTCATTCTAATTGGGACGGAGAAATATTATTTTTTATTGTAAAAAGGATCATCGTACCGACAAAAACGTCATAATTTAGACATGTCTAGTAATCGATTGTAGACAAATAATATGTTCGAGTATAATTTTGATTTCGAAGATCGCATCTCTATTAATGCTGGGAATTGTCACATGATATGATTTAGTCACCATAAAAAATTATGTCAGTTAAAATTAGATTATATCCTCCCGTTTTTTAAAAATAACGACTCTTTCCATTTTGAGTCGTTACTTAAAAATAAAAACTTTATAATCTTTTTATTTTAGGACATGCACCGCACAATCCACTAACTCTACTTGCATTACTTTTTCTCTTTCTCTCTCTTATTTTACTCATTTTTCTTTTCCCCTCTCTTATTTTACCAATTCTTCTCACTTACTTTACCAATTATACATTAAAACTCGTGTCGTTTTAAATGTTTCTATTTTTTGAATATGGAGGGAGTAGATTGTTTATAACTTTATATATGTATGTCACATGGTCTTATTATTTTAACTACATTACTTTTGGTGAAGATGATATATTAGTATATGCATAGCATAATATATGGATAAATATACACATAATATTTTTAAATTTTAAATTCAATTAAAATAAATTATAAATTAGTTATTTATAATATAGCAATAAAATGATATAAAAATTTATAACTATGTTTTATATTATTTTTAAGCTTGATTCAAAAATAATTAAACAATATTCAATGTATCATCAGAAAATATGAGAAATATTATCATAAAATTCTCAACAGCAGACAGAAATTTAAGCTTATTGGTGCGAAAGACATCTTGGCTTTTGCCACTATGTAACATACAAATTTGTTACATTGTTAAATTTGTGAAAGATGAACTCTATTTATTTTAAACTCAATTAAGAAAATGACATTTTCTTAAGATGGAGAGCATATATATCACTACTAGTCTATTTTAACTAGGGATGTGCATTCGGGTTTCGTTTCGGTTTTTTGCCAAAACCGAACCAAAACCGGAAAACCGAATTTAGTTCAAAATCCAAACCGAACCGAACCCGAAAAATCGAAAAACTGAAAACCGAACTTAAAAAACCGAAAAACCCGAACAAAACCGAAAACCCGAAAAAAACCGAAAAAACCGAAAACCCCCGAAAAAATAAATATAATATTAATATATATATGTGTGTAATTTATTTTATTTTATATATACTAATATAATATTTATATATAATATAAAATTAATAATACATATAATATGTATTATATAGTAGAATATATTAAAAGAATATATATATATATATATATATATATTATATCTAATATAATATATTAAATTAATAGAATATATATAATTCGGTTTTTCGGTTTTTTTCTTCGCCCGAACCGAACTGAAAAACCAAAAATTTTGTATTTTCAAAACCGAACCGAATTTCAAAATTTCCGTTCGGTTCGGTTCGGATATTCGGTTTCCGGTTTTTTGCTCACCCCTAATTTTAACTGCTAAATGTGTTGTTACATTTTGGAAGCAATAATTATATCTATTTTTGTTTTATAAAGCGCACGTTTTTTCGATATCACATCAATTAAGAAAATCAAAAAAAAAAAACTTCAATTATTTATAAAGAAAATGAGACGATTTAAACCTTAAGGAGGTGAACGTGCCACGAATCGAGGCGCATATTTTAATCATAATTAAAGAATCTTACCATTTCCAATTAGTATTATATTGTAATTCAATGTATAATAAAAAACTTCATTTGTTTTTTTATAGTTGAATTATTTTTAATTTAGAAAATTTCCTTTATAGTTCATAATTAATTTATTATTTCTTTTATACTTCATGCTCTTTCTTATTTTATACACTTTTCTATTTTATTTTACTTTATTTACATGTCCAAAGAAAGTGCTTCAACTATGAACGAACAAATGAATTATAAAAAATGACGACTAATTCTAATAAAAAAAATTCAATCTAGTTGATAAGACATGATTGATGCATAATAATTTGATAAATATTCATTTCAGACAACTACATTGTGTGTCTAAGAGATTAGGGTTTCTGCCATAAAGAATATTATAAACGGTTGGTGTCTAAAAGATTAGGGTTTCTACCATAAAGAATATTTCTAAAAGGTTGGTTTACTCATTTAAGCCTTTAGGTTATAGCAACTATACGTAGTTTATGAGACAAATATCTTTATTACAATAATCCATAAATCTGTTAGGATCAATTTGTTACACGAAATCAGAATTGAATTGGAACTAGAATTTTACAAAATTGAATTTGAAGACGCTCCTCATGAGTCGAGGCCATAGGCTCTTCCACTGTTTGCAATACTTGATCTCTCATAGATACTCCTCTCTAATCTCAAGCAAGTATTTATAGGAATTACACTAAGATTCCTAGTCCCAACCGTGAATTTATTTCCTTTCCAATTTTATTTTCTTCATATGGCTAGTTTCATTGTACCCAAAAAAATATTATACTCCATCTGACCCACAATAAGGTCATATTTGTCATTCCATCCGTCCTATAATAAGAGTCTTATTTCATTTTTACCATAACTAGTAACTAGACCTAGTTATTCCACTCACATTTTATTATAAAACTAATATATATATAAGTGAGACTCATATTCCACTAACGTATTCAACTCATTTTTGTTTACATTTCTTAAAACTTGTGTCATAATTAAATAAGTCTCCTATTGCAGGACAACATGATTTTAGAAGTACATGTAACACTAATAATTTCGAATAAATAAATACTCCGTGTGTAGGTTTTAGAGATTTAAACGAATAGAAATAACTAGAATAAAAATAATAAAAAATAAATAAAAAATTGGATGTAAATAAATAAAAAAGTGTTAATAGTAACGAGTCTTATCTTGACATTTCATGGGCTTGGCCTGAGATCATGTCTGGTTTTGATGGGCTTGGGCTTGGGCTTGGGCTCGGGTTGATCCTCAATTTAGAGTTAAATTGACAACTTGACAAATCATCATATCTATATATATATCAATCAAGACAGGGTGGTTTGGATGAAAATGCTATATGTGGACATTTAAGAAAATGCTGCAAGCTAACTTAAATGACCAATCAATGTACAGTGTTCACATGCAAACAAAGTACAAGTATACTTTGAGTTTGCATAATGTTTGTTCAAACTTATACATACAACAATATTTTAAAAGTAGCATAAAAATAATATATATAAATATTATTATCCTGAATTTTACTGGAATTATATCAAAATATGAATATTGGTTTTGTATCAATTGTACTCCTGAAAAATTGCCAGAATATTTTCAACAAAATATTTCCCATAGGCATAGTACTTAAATTTTTATAAAATCTTGTTAAATCTATCGTGACGCCGGAAAATGGACTAGAGACAATTTATAGAAAATCGACAGTCTGTGATTCAAAAAAATATTTTATAGAATTCAAGTTGGTTCTAGTGGCAATATAACTTATAAATTAAAATCAAACTTATATTACCCCGAATTTAATCCGCAAGGGGGAATAAAAATAAGATATAGGAGTATAAAAAAACTCAAAAAATCTGTACAACAGAAAATTAAAAAAAATGTTGAAGCATGCCCTCACTTTGATATACATCACGTGATGTCATATGTTTAATTGTAATTCCAATGCATTAGGAGTGAATTGATTCATCGATCACATCACATGGCCTGCCCGGCCCGGCCCGGTTCTCTTTAATCCGTTTTGACAATAATTGTTGCATGCACGTAAACGTAACACGTGGTCTGCTCCTGGCCACCGGCTGCTCCGGTTACATAGTAACGTTAAAATATTTAACTTTCTTGTATATTAAATTTCAAACAATATTTTTATTATTTAAACATAGCAGCCTCGGAGTGCACGACCAACTTGGTTAGTAGTATAAAATTAAATAATTGTTGTGATTATAATGTAGTGACGCCAGTTAACAATTTAATCAGCTAATAAAGTTGTGTTTCTTTATGGTTTAATAGTTGTTGCCATGATGCTTGGATCTTTTTAACAGTTGGTTTACACATTTTATAATCTAGATTCTTCATTCAATTGGCTATAGTAAAATATAGTCTAACTATCTTTCTTGAACAAGTCCATAAAAAACAAAGAATTCTTCCATGTGAACATGGGCAAGTGAAGCTTTTTCTAATTCTTAGATATGGAAAGTTGGTAATAAAATTGGACCTTGACCTTCGTAAAAAGCAAGATATCATCATTTGTTTTTCTGCATTATTGGTCATTTGCCCTGTTATTATGCTGATGATCAGTGTGGTATGAACCACTCCATATTGTAGTGAGATGATTATTTGGTGAAGTAGTGAATACTATAGATTAATTGAGTAACCAAAAGTGAGATATGAAAGTAGCAAATTAATGTAGTTTAAACATTCCTCTCAAGCTTTTTATTATTGTTATTTACTCCAAATTTGAATAGGAAAAATTAGATTATAGTTACCAAATTATTGATCTTCTAATAGTACTCTCAAGTTATACATAACTAAAATTAAATACTTGAATTATTGACATTTAACATAGTAGTACACATTATACATATTGTACTACAAATTAAACTAACCAAAAAGAATCAAATCTCAATCAATTTTTACAGTGACTAGTGCGATATGACCTAGTTTTAATCATAAATATATTAAAAAAGAATAGCATTAGAGTGGCAATGGTTCATATAGTGCCTAACATTTTCAAAAATAAATAGTACTTAGTTTATGGCATTTTATATAAGTACTCCTAGTGGCGACCCAAGAACAAGGAACGAGAAGCGCCCCTCCCAACATTTTTTAAAAAAATATCAAAATTTTAGATATTATCTTTAGCCATCACCAAATTAATGCTTTTGAAGTTAAAATTGACATAGATTTAATGGGAAGGAGGGGCTGAAATTTAAAAATACATAGGAAAGCTTAAAAGTTAAAACAATGGCTGCTGAAGAAGTTTGGGAAAACGATGAAATCACGAAATATTGTATAATTAGAGGTATCTATTATAATGTACAATTGGAGGTCTATTTCGCCACAAAACGAGAAATAATGTAATTATTGTATAATGAATCGAATGTGTTGAAAGATAAAATTGAAATTCGTTTACAATTGACCCCTTATATTTTGTGTGGTAGCATACAAAAGATAAGTAATTTAAAGAGAACTATTTGTGTGTTAGATCATTTTATGAAGGAATTCAAAAAATTACGTATTGCTACAAGTTTACTTCAATTATTCGAATTTATCTCCAATAATTAATTTTTTGTACAAAATAGTACTCCAAACCAATAACTAATTCTTTGTCGTTTGGTACTGTTTCGCTCAATTAATCTTCATTTTCTCCCAATGCATTTAAACCATTCATATATTTATCGAGACAAGATAGAATACCCTCACAACATTCAATCTGGATCCGTTAGTGCAGTACATGAGTTAGGTTGCAAAACCACACTACAGGTAATGTGTAGCTATTATAGCGATATATTAAAGGTGTTCAGTATACAAGATTATATCCCATAATTAAATTTGTATTGTATTTGTTGGGTTATGGTTCACAAATATTCAAAGTGTTGTTTGGGCTCTTGGATAAATAAAATGGGCCGGATGAATATGTTTGTGAGTAGCTTAGCCTACATATAAATACTTCTCTGATTTGGAGTTGATCAATTCAATTTTTTTAAAAAAAAACTTACACTCTCTCTATCTTCCTGATATCTCTCTCAGCAAAGTTCTTAAGCTAGTGAGCTGAGTTCAAGATTGGATCATCTGGATCTTGTTGGTAGCCAGAAGAAGAGAAGGAAATAGCCTCGGATGTTTGGTTAGTTTGATTGGTTCAATTGTGTATTTGAACTAGGGATTTTGGAGATTGTAGTTGTGGTGAATCTTGGTTGTTTGTACTTCGTCTTGTATCTGTTTCAACATTGAATAAATTGGAGCTTGAGTTTCCCGTGGATGTAGGCATTAAGGCCGAACCACGTACATGATCGAGTGCTTTATTTTCTTTGCTATTTCGCTTTGATTTGGTTGTTCAATCGATTCACAAATTGACGCCGTCTGTGGGAAGGTTCTTTGAGGAATCGATTGCAATGACTACAGCTAAATTTGACATGGAGAAATTCAATGGTAGTAATGATTTTGGGCTATGGAGGCTCAAGATGAAGGCTGTTATGATGCATCAGGGTTTATGGGAAGTTCTGAAAGGGTGAAAGGAAGAAACAGAGGAGAAGGCTGATGCCAAGAAATCAGATCTCTATGATAAATCCTACAGCACACTGATTCTTAGTTTGAGTGATCGGGTGTTGAGGGAAGTTTCCAAGCTAGAGACAGCGGCTGAGGTGTGGAAAAAACTCGAGTCACTATACATGACCAAATCCCTCACCAACATGTTGCATCTCAAACAGAAGCTTTCACTTTCAGATTTTTTTGATTCAAGAAGTGTAGGAGAGCAGCTTGAGGAGTTTGCTAAGTGTATTGGTGATCTTGAAAATATTGATGCTGTTATCAAAGATGAGGACAAGGCATTGATCTTCTCAACTCACTACTCAAAAGTTATGATCAGTTTAAGGATGCCATAGATCTTGGGAGGGATTCCAAGATTACCTATGAAGAGGTACACTCTGCCTTGAAGATAAAAGAGTTTCAGAAAGGAGTTGTGAAGTCTGTAGATCCAGTAGCTGAGGTAATGCATGTTAAAGCTGCTGATAAGAAAGGATCTAAGAAAAAGGGACAGAAGAAATGGAAGTCTGGGAATGAGAAAGGTGAAAAAGAGACAAGGTCTTGCCAATATTGCAAGAAACCAGGGCATCTGAAAAAGAATTGCTATGCATGGAAGAAGAAACAAGAGGAGGGTGAGAAACCACAGAACACAGCTGATCTGACTGAAGAAGTTTAGATTGCAGAGGTCATGAATGTGATGATCCTGATATTGTTGATTCTTGGATAATGGATAGTGGATGCATTTTTCATCTATGCCCCAAAAGAGAATGGTTTCACAATCTGAAAGCAGCCACTGGAACTGTCTTGCTAGGCAACAACCAGGCTTGTAATGAGGGCATTGGGAATGTAAAATTCAAACTTCTAAATGGATCATTGAAGATAATAACTGAAGTCAGATATATTCTAGTGATAAAAAGGAATCTCATTTCTCTGGGTGCTCTGGAAAAGAAGGGGTACTCATTCTTGTCAAATAATGGAAAGATGAGGGTTCTTAAGGGCTCAAGGGGGTGGTTATGGAAGCCATAAGGAGACACAATCTGTATTATCTTTGGCTGAGGTAATTGTTGATTAAGCTAATTCAGTAAAGAAATCAGATATCAGTCTATGACACCTGAGACTTTGACATGTGTCTCAAGGAGGAATCAAACCGCTAGTGAAGCAAGGAGTTATTCAAGAAGCTGTTGATCCAGATTCAAGGGAATGCGACATATGTGTATTGGGTAAAAGCAAGAAAAGTTCCTATCCAGCTGGGAAGCATACATCTACTCAACCAATGCAATATGCATATAGTGATGTATGGGGGCCAGCTTCAGTCCCAAAAATAGGTGGAGACAGATACTTTATCTCTATTATTGATGACTTCTCTAGAAAGTTATGGATTTATGTAATGAAGGAGAAGTCAGAGGCCTTTGATAAATTTAGAATTTGGTGCAAAGAGGCAGAAGTAGAGAAAGGCCTATCTCTTAAGTGCCTTAGAACTGACAACGGGCTTGAGTTCTTGTCACATCAATTTGATGATTTCTGCAAATTGAGGGTATTAAGAGGCACAGAACAGTGCCTAATAATCCACCGCAAAATGGTGTGGCTGAAAGAGCCAACATAACCATTCTTGAAAGAGTGAGGTGTATGTTGATTTCTTCTGGAATGCATCAAAGATTTTGAGGTGAAGTTGCATCAACTGCAGCAGTATTGATCAACAAGTGTCCCTCATCTGCAATAGAGATGGAGACTCCTGACTTTAGATGGTATGAATCTTATGGGAGTTATTCATTGCTGAAACCTTTTGGTTGCAGGGCTTATTCTCATGTTAAGCAAAGTAAGCTGGAGCCTAGAGCCATCAAGTGTGTGATGCTTGTGTATTAGAAGGGAGTTAAATGATATAGATTGTGGTCTATGGAGCCAAATAACAGCAAGGTCATCATCGGCAGGGATGTGACTTTTAGGGACTTGGAAATGCCCTGTAAAGATGCTAATGAGAAAACAATTGCAGATAAGAATAAGACTTCGATTGAGGTGGAGCTACTGGATGATCTCAAGTTGGCTGATGAGCAGATAACAGTCACTGACTCAGAACAAGATGAAACTACTCAGAATGAAGAAGCTGGGGAAATTGATGAAGGAAATGAAGATATCTCAGATTACATGCTAGCTAGAGATAGAGAAAGAAAACAGAATGTAAAGAAACCAGCTAGGTACAATAATGCTAGCCTGGTTCACTATGCCTTCTGTGTTGCTGAAGAGGTGGAGTCCTCAGAGCCAAGTACTTACGAAGAAGCTGTGAAAAGCGAAGAAAAGGAAAGATGGATCGAGGCAATGCAAGAGGAAATTGATTCACTAATAAAAAATAAGACTTGGATTTTGGAGACAAAGACAGTATTACAGAATATTATGGATGCAAGTGGATCTACAAGAAAAAGATTGAGGCATCCGAAAATGATAGAGTCAGATATAAGACTCGGTTGGTGGCTAAGGGCTACAATCAGAGGGAAGGGATTGACTATAATGAAATATTTTCACCTGTAGTCAAGCACAACTCAATAAGAATGCTTTTATCTTTGGTAGCAAAGTATGACTGGGAATTACATCAGTTGGATGTTAAGACAGCATTCCTGAATGGTGAGCTTGAAGAAAGCATTTACATGGAGCAGCCTGAGGATTTTGTAAAGCCAAGTGACGAAGGAAAAGTGTACTTGTTGAAAAGAAGTTTGTATGGTCTTAAGCAGGCAGTGGAACAAGCAATTTGATCAACATATGGTGCAGAGAGGTTTTGAGAGCTCCAAATAAGATAGTTGTGTATACTTCAAGAAGAGAAATGGAAAGGCAGTTGCATATCTACTCTTGTATGTGGATGATATGATGGTGGCTGGATCAGAAATGAATGAGATTCAGAGGGTAAAGCATGATTTGAGCAACAGGTTTGAGATGAAAGACCTCGGAGAAGCCAAGAGGATTATGGGGATTGACATATTCAGAGACTGAAAAAAGAGAATTCTGTGGCTGAGTCAACAAAACTACATCAACAAGGTTTTGAAGGAGTTTCAAATGGATGAGTAAAGGATTGTTGCTATACCGCTGGGACAACAGTTTAAGTTGTTAGCAGAGCATAAACCCAAAGATGAGGATGGGAGAAAGGAAATGGAGCAAATACCCTATGCCAACATAATTGGAAATGTCATGTATGTCATGGTTTGTACAAGACCAGAAATAGCTCATGTAGTGAGCCTGACCAGCAGGTATATGAGTGATCCTGGGAGAGTACAATAACAATCTTTGAAGTAGATACTAAGATACCTCAGAGGTTCCAGTGACTATGGAATTCTATTCTCTACAGATCAGGATCAGACAAGGGATGAGCGAGAAGGATTTTGTGACTCAGATTTTGCAGCTAATGTTGACAATAGGAAGTCACAAACAAGGTATATATTCACATTGTTTGGGTCTGCCATCAGTTTGGAAATCTAATCTCCAATATGTAGTAGCATTATCTACAACTGAGGCAGAGTATAATGCCTTAGCAGATGCTGTGAAGGAGAGCTATTGGCTCAAAGGGCTGTTGAATGATTTTGGAGTGACTCAGAAGAATATTGTCATTAATTGTGACAGTAGCAATGCCATATGTCTCACAAAGCACCAGACCTTCCACAATAGGAGCAAGCATATGGATGTAAAACTTCATTTTGTGAGAAATGAAGTGAACAAAGGGGAAGTGGAGGTGAAGAAGATTGGGACAGAGCACAATCCTGCAGATGCTTTGACTAAAGCATTACCAGCTACCAAATTTGCTTATTGTTTAGAGTTGGTGAAAGTACAAAGAAAGTGAAGGATTGTTGGTGGAAACATTGAAAGCTAATTTTAAAGATGTTAGAATCAAGGTGGAGAATTTGTTGGGTTATGGTTCACAAATATTCAAAGTGTTGTTTGGGCTCTTGGATAAATGAAATGGGCCGGATGAATATGTTTGTGAGTAGCCTATCCCACATATCAATACTTCTCTGATTTGGAGTTGATCAATTCAATAAAAAAAAACTTACACTCTCTCTATCTCCCTGATATCTCTCTCGGAAAAGTTCCTGAGCTAGTGAGCTGAGTTCAAGATTGGATCATTTAGATCTTGTTGGCAGCCGGAAGAAGAGAAGGAAACAGCCTCGGATGTTTGGTTAGTTTTCTTGGTTCAATTGTGTATTTGAACTATGGATTTTTGAGATTATAGTTGTGGTGAATCGTGGTTTTTTGTACTTCATCTTGTATCTGTTTCAACATTGAATAAATTGGAGTTTGAGTTTCTCGTGGATGTAGGCATTAAGGCCGAACCACGTACATGATCGAGTGCTTTATTTTGTTTGCTCTTTCGCTTTGATTTGGTTGTTCAATCGATTCATAGTATTATGTTTGGTTAATGAGATTGAATCTCATGGCTTAATCCTAGATGGATAGTCATGTGATAATTAGTCAAAGTTAACCCCTCCTAGTAAATAATCTCACAACTTAATCTTAGATTATATTTTGGTACATAAAGTTGGTCACAATTACTAATATAATTCTCCTTCCATCCAAGCTTAAGTCATAAGACATTTTATTTGACACAAGAATGAAGAAAATTATTATGTTTAATGATGAGTTAAATGAGGAGACAATGAATTTACTTAAGTATGAAACAAAAACAAAAATAAAATTTTAAAAAATAAGTAAGAGAAAAAATAAAATAATTTTGCTTAAAAGATAAATGTGGTCAATAAATCAGTAAATGTGGTCAATAAATCAGTAAATGTGGTGAGCATTTAGTATTTGAATGATAAAATAAATGTGCTGGCAATATGAATTGTCTCCTATTTTGACAATTTTATTGTACACTGGACCAAAATAGGAAAAAATCTGTCGATCACATGGTCATTATGTCAATTATTTCTTCTAAAATGATCAAAACGTTAGCCTCCTATAATTGAAAACATGTCAACATTTAATTCTAGCTAGAAATCATTTAAGAAGATTCTCGATGTAGACGTATGGAGCTGCTTCATTATGTTATGTCAACCAAGAACCAACAAAATAATAAAACAAATGATAAATTGACCTAATTGATTTGATGATAAGCAAAAATAAAAATAAATTTCAAATTAAAAATCTTTCACAAAATTAGAAGACGTGGCCAAATCCATACAACTGACAGCTTTCATTATGCTTAGTTTGAACTTATTAAAGTTGTTAATAGTTTTGTCTGCAACGTGTGTAAAAGAGCAAAAGGCTATTCGAAATGAGAAACTAGCCGTTGGAGATTGGAGTCAAGAATCTGTTTCGGCGGTTACAACCGCTTGAGCTCGTTGCAAGCTGAGCTGAGGTGGAGGGAGATAACCGTCACTCACACACACGCATTGATACATATAGAAGGTGTGTGTGAGCTGAAAGAGGCAGAAGTGAGGATAGATCTCAGAGTGAATACACAAGGAAGAAAGGAGAGTTTCATCCACGGTTGAGAGAGTTTTTCTCGAATGTGAATCAGTGAGAAACAAATCAAGAGAGTTGAATATTCTTCGTTGTTGTAATCTAGAGCTAGTTGATGTCTTGTAACTCCATCTTTGTATCATCTCAATACAAATCCATCTTTCCGTCCGTGGACGTAGGCTTCGGCTAAACCACGTATTTCTTGGTGTTCTTGCGTTCGATTTGCGTAGTTCTTGAGTTTTTACAACTTGGCGCCATCTGTGGGAACGGAAGCATAATCGCGCAAGGAAAGAGAAGATGTCGATATCCAGATTTGAGGTTTAGAAGTTCTCGGGGAAGAACGTTTTGTACTCTGGCGTTCGAAGATGAGGGCAATGCTCATGCAACAAGGATTGGCCGAGGCTTTGAAGGGCGATGATATATCGAAGTTGCTAGAAGATGCTGATCCCAAAGAGAAGGCAAAGAGAGATGAGATCTTTGAAAGAGCACGTAGTGCGATCATTCTAAATTTGGGAGATAAAGTGCTGAGGGAAGTTGCTAGAGAAACCACTGCTGCAGGAGTTTGGGCAAAATTAGAGTCATTATACATGACTAAATCTCTGGCAAATAGACTTTATGTCAAGCAGAGACTCTATTCATTCAAGATTGCTGATGAGAGAGGAATAGAGGAGCAGCTGGATTCGCTCAACAAGATCATAGATGATCTTGAGAATATTGATGTGAAGCTTGAAGATGAGGATAAGGCAATCATCTTGTTAAATGCATTGCCAAAATCTTTTGAGCAATTGAAAGATGCGATGCTTTATGGAAGGGAAACATCCGTAACCATGGAGGAGGTGCAGTCAGCTCTCAAATCCAAGGAGCTTCAAAAGCAAGGCAGCAAGGGCCATTCAGATCTAGTAGAAGAAAGTCTTGTTGTCAAAAGTACTAAAGGGAAGAAAGGCTACAAGAAGAATGCATCTGGATCAAAGCAGTCATATCCTCAGAAGGGAAGACAAGATCAAGAAAGGGAAACTAAGTCTTGCCATTACTGCAAGAAACTAGGTCACTTGAAGAAAAATTGTTGTTCATGGAAGAAAAAGCAAGCTGAAGAAAAAGGTGGTAAGAACACTTCTGACTTCACAGAAGAGTTGGAAATTCCTAAAGCTCTTAATGTGGCTGAAGAACCTAAGGAAATTCCTTGGATCATGGACTCTGGCTGCAGTTTCCATATATGTCCTTTTAAAACCTGGTTCACTAATTTAGAGGAAGCAACTAGATCAGTTCTATTAGGGAACAATCAAATTTGCAGGATTAGGGGAATAGGAGATATAAGGCTGCTTACTGGGGTAAGACTCATTCCAGAAATCAAAAGAAATCTGATTTATGTTGGAGTCTTGGATGTTTCTGGGTATACTTGTGTACTCAATGATGGGATCATGAATATTGTCAATGATGGGAAGGTGATCATGATGGCTGAAAGGAGAAGGAGCATATACTAGCTAAGGGCCACAGTGATCAATGGAGCAGTCAATATGGTGCAGGATTTGGGTATGAGAACTTGGCATTTCAGACTTGGACATTTGGGGGAAGCTGGGATTAGAGAGTTAGTGAAAAGGAGTCTGATCAAGTTGGATGATCCAAATAAGCAGCTGGGGTGTGTGAGCAGTGTGTGCTTGGAAAGAGCAAGAAATTACCATACTCAAAGGGAATCTCCACAGTTCAATAGCTCCTCTAGACTATGCCCATAGTGACTTGTGGGGACCAGCTACAGCAATCACATTAGGTAGAGGTAAATATTTCCTATCCATCATTGATGATTTTTCTAGGAAACTATGGGTCATTATGTTAAAAGAGAAGTCAGAAGCTTTTATAAAATTTAAGGAATGGTGTAGAGAAGTAGAAGTTGAAAAAGGCTGTTCATTGAAGTGTTTGAGAACTGATAATGGATTGGAGTTTTTGAGTAGAGATTTTGATTACTTCTGTAAGGAGAAAGGGATGAAGAGACATAGCACAACTCCAAGTAATCCACAACAAAATGGAGTTGCTAAACGTACGAACATAACCATTTTAGAAAGAGTTAGATGTATGCTATTTAGCTCAGCGATGCCTAAGAGGTCCTGGGGTGAGGCTGTGAGCATGGCTTCAGTTCTCATAAATAGAAGTCTTTTATCACCAATAGGTTTTGAAATTTTTTGGGTGCATGTCTTATGCTCACATCAGGCAAAGCAAACTTGAACAAAGAGCTTTGAGATGTGTGATGATTTGATATCAGAAATGAGTTAAGAGGTACAAATTGTGGTGTATAGAACCAAGGAATCAGAAAGTGATCATTTCTAGAGATGTGCAATTTGAAGAAAGTAGAATGCCTTTTCTGGAAAAGGCTCAAGCAAGTAAGGAGTCAGCTCAAAATAATAAGGAATCAGAGCATGAGAGCGCAGTGCAGATGGAAATATTGGAACATGAGAAATCAACTTAGGTGGAGGCTGCTTCTGAAGAAGATGAAAATGCTGAGAATGAACAGCAGACTACAATATCTCATGAAGAAGAGCTAACTGGTGGTACACTGGAACCAGTAGTTGGGCACCAGACTCTGGATGACTACATGTTGGCCAGAGATAGGATTAGAAGAGTCCACAAGCCATCATCAAGGTACAGTGTAGCAGAGTATCTGCTATATGCACTGTGTGTGGCAGAAAAGATTGAATATGTTGAACCATCAAATTTTAAGGAGGCCATGAAATCTAAAGAGAGCAAGGAGTGGATGAAAGCAATGATTGAGGAGATAGAATCTCTAATGAAGAACAAGACCTAGGTACTAGTCAAGAAGCCAGATGGTAAGAAGCCAGTTAGTTGCAAGTGGATTTTCAAGAAAAAGGTGGAGGCTGGAAATAAGATCAAATTTAAGGCAAGTTTAGTAGCAAGAGGTTTCACTCAAGAAGAGGGTACTGATTACAAGTTTAATATCTCTCCTATGGTGAAATATGTTTCCATCATAGTGTTATTGGCAGTGGCTGCGCAAAGGGATTGGGAACTGGAGCAGCTTGATGTTAAAACGGCTTTCTTGCAGGGATATTTGGATGAGACCATTTATATGGATCAGCCAGAGGGTTTCTTGATGCATGGAAGTGAAGAGAAAGTTTGCCTACTGGAAAAGAGTTTGTATGGATTGAAACATGCTAGAAGGCAGTGTCATCTAAGGTTTGATGAACATATGGAGAAAATGGGATTCCAGGAATCTGAGTATGACAGTTGTGTTTATTTCAAGAACAGAAATGAGGCAAATGTAGTGTATCTGCTGCTGTATGTTGATGATATTCTAGTTTCTGGACCAGATAAAGAAGAAGTCCAGAAGGTAAAGAAGATGCTTAGTGATGGTTTTGAGATAAATGACCTAGGGTGTGCTCAGAGGATATTAGGCATGGATATTCTGAGAGACAGGAAAACCAAGAGTTTGTGGTTTTCTCAAAAGGATTACATAAAGAAGGTCATTCAAAAGTTCCAAGTTGAAAGAAGCAAGGGAGTTTCAGTTCCAATTTCACAGCAGTTTAAGCAATCAAAATATCAATGTCCAAGAAATGAGGCTGAGGAAAGGGAGGTGAGTCAGATTCCTTATGCCAATATAGTTGGGAGCGTGATGTACATGATGATATGTACAAGACCGGACATTGCTCATGCTATTAGTGTAGCAAGCAGATACATGGCATGCCCAGGAAAGGAGCATTGGTTGGCTCTGAAACACATTCTCATATATTTGAAATCTCATGATGATCTGAGAATTATGTTCACAGCAGAAGATACAAGTGAAGAGGATGCATTAGTTGGCTTCTGTGATTCAGACTACGCGGCTAATCTGGATAACAGAAGGTCTCAATCGGGTTATGTCTTTACCTTGTTCAATTCAGTTGTGAGTTAGAAGTCGAGTCTCCAATCAGTGGTGGCTTTATCAACAACGGAAGCTGAATACATATCTTTGACAGAGGTTGTGAAAGAGAGTCACTGGTTGAAAGGAATTGCTAGTGATTTTGGGGTAAAGCAAGGAAGTGTAGCAATAAGATGTGACAGCAACAGTGCCATATATCTAGCCAAACATCAGACTTTCCATGAGCGGAGTAAGCACATTGATGTGATGCGGCATTTCATTCGAGATGAGATAGAAAAGAAGAAGGTCATAGTAGAGAAGGTTGGTACAGAGCACAATGCTGCAGACATGCTCACAAAGGCTCTGCCAAAGTCCAAGTTCAATCACTGCTTGCATTTGGTGGGTTTGGTCTGAAACTAATGAAGTGTTGTAAGGAGATAGAGATGAGGTTTGTATGGAGGTTGATCATCCAGGTGGAGGATTTGTTAATAGTTTTGGCTAATCAACGTGTAAAAGAGCAAAAGGCTATTCGAATCAAATGAGAAACTAGCCGTTGGAGATTGGAGTCAAGAATCTGTTTCGGCGGTTACAACTGCTTGAGCTCATTACAAGCTGAGATGAGGTGAAGGGAGATAACTGTCACTCACACACATGCATTGATACATATAGAAGGTGTGTGTGAGCTGAATGAGGCAGAAGTGAGGATAGATCTCAGAGTGAATACACAAGGGAGAAAGGAGAGTTTCATCCACGGTTGAGAGAGTTTTTCTCGAATGTGAATCAGAGAGAAACAAATCAAGAGAGTTGAATGTTCTTCGTTGTTGTAATCTAGAGCTAGTTGATGTCTTGTAACTCCATCTTTGTATCATCTCAATACAAATCCATCTTTCTGTCCGTGGACTTAGGCTTCGGCTGAACCACGTATTTCTTAGTGTTCTTGCGTTCGATTTGCGTAGTTCTTGAGTTTTTACAAAAGTAATGAAACAAAAAATTTATACTCATCACTCTGTACCTGAAAAATATAAATTCTTTTATTTTTTATTTTTTTTTTTAAAATATGAATATTTTAATTTTTAAAATTCTTTTCTCTATAAGGTGTGTTCTCCAATAGCAATATTTTTAAAACTTTTTTTTATATATGTCTCTTAGAGTATGAAGTCTCACATACTCAATAAAGAGTTTTTTAAAACTGTGTCTGTTAGTTTAATAAAATAGTAGTAAGTGATTAATGAATGACATTAGAGTCGTAGATAAATCGTTAACTCAATAAAGAGACGTTTTCAAAACTGTGTCTGTTAGTTTAATAAATTAGTAGTAAGTGATTAATGAATGACATTAGAGTCGTAGATAAATCGTTAACTAATTTAATATAGTTATTGCAATATTTATTTTCAATACACGTGAACCTTTTTTGATTAAAACGAAAATCAGCCAAGACCCCATTTTGTTTATTTTATTCGGAAAAATAGTGTGTCCTTGTCTGACATGAATCATGACAAATGTTAGTTATATTAAATCTTAAATACTGAAGTTTTTTTAGGTGAATAAAAAAATTAAAGTATAATACTATTATTCTTCTATTTAAAAAAAATTCTTAAACCGACAAAACGTCATAATTTAGATATGGCTAGTAATCGATGGTAGACAACTAATATTAAATATGATTATAATCAATTTTGATATCAAAGATCGCATCAGTATCGGCATTACCTAACCAGTATTGAGTTTATAAAGACCCCAGCTTTAAATTTATTGGTCCAACCATGCTGGAATCGCCACATTGTAAGATTTAGTCACCGTATAAAAATAGTTCAGTCAGATTATTATATTTTTAAATTTTATTATTTCAACTGCATCACTTTAGGTAAAAAATTGACTATAGGTATGTCACATGGTCAGATTATTTTAACACATCATTTTCGGTATATATTATACTCCCTCCATCCACGAAAAATAGGACACATTGTGAATGACACAGGTCTTAATGTAAAATTGGTAAATTAAGAGAGAAGAATAGGACACATTGTGAATGACACAGGTCTTAATGTAAAATTGGTAAATTAAGAGAGAAGGGAAAAAATAAGAGATAAGTATTGTTAGTGAATGTGGGTCCATATTATTAGTAAGAGAGAATAGAAAAAAGGTAGTAAGAGAGAAGTTGTTGAAAACTTTCCTTTTTTAAATGTGCTCTATTTTTCGTAAACTACTCAAAATGACAAATGCACTCTATTTTTCGTGAATGGAGAGAGTAATATATATGTGTGCGCATACATATATTTGTAGCATTAGAAATAATATTATCAATTAATGAAAAGCTCAACAACAGGCTCAACTTTCAGTCTATTGGTCCAATGATGCTAGCGATTTCCACATGCTGGAGTTTAATAAGTTATCATCATATCTTCTTTTAGTTCTTTATTTTATTATTTATAGTTCTCCTCTCCATTATTCTTTATTTGTTCTCTATTTTACTATTTATTGTTATTTTCTTAAAATATGTGGAAAAAAGAAATATTTTATTTCTAATGGAACATCTCGTCTATGTTAATATACACATTATAAATTTATTATATTAAAATCTTATGAGATGTTATTAAATCAATGAAAACTTTCACTAAAAAAAGAGGTTAAGGACATTTTTAATAAAATAAAAAATGTTAATTTGTGATTTTAATTATACTACAAACGCTTTAAAAAAAACCTTATTTCTAGCGTTTCAATTAAAATGAGGGGATGCAAATGAAAAAGTCCTAGAAAAGATGATTAAAATTATTTGTCTTCAAATTATGTTTATTTTTAAAATTAACCAACGTAACTAAAACTATGTTTATATTTTTGTGTTCTTAAAAGAGTAAGAGTTTTGTAGTGTTTGAACAAACTTAATTTCAAGTAGCTAGTAATCTCTATGTAGTTCAGTTTCAGTTTTTAATGTACAGTATA
This sequence comes from Salvia splendens, assembly GCF_004379255.2. Lineage (NCBI taxonomy): Eukaryota > Viridiplantae > Streptophyta > Magnoliopsida > Lamiales > Lamiaceae > Salvia > Salvia splendens. Next base: position 6,334,455 of record NC_056042.1, read on the forward strand.
TTATTAGCTTTTATTTTAAAACTAAAATATATAAGTAACATTACGTAAAAATTAAAAGCATCCACCGAACGCAAACATGACCATTGCACGAAGATAGAATGAACCTCAATATATAGATTGTAGCACCATAATAAGATAAATACATTATGCATAGATAATACTTTAACACAATTTTTCATGTAACCATTCAATTTGTCGCATTAGGAAATTTGTTGAAGAAGAACGAAGAACACGAGTATGACATTAAAAAGATGGAGAGCTTATCACTGATTCACTATCATTTTATCAAGAAAAGACATTCCACACAGTGAATTAAATAGTCTATTTTACCCTGCTGCATTAGATGTTACTTTTCGGAAGCAATAATTAAATCAATTTTGTTTTATAATGCGATGTCACATTAATTAGACAAAATCACCTTCAATTATTTCTAAATAAAATGAGACGATTTAGACCTTAAGGAGGTGAACGTGCCACGAATCGAGGCGCATAATTTAAAGAATCTTACCAATTCCAATTAGTAATAGTGTAGTACTTAATTCGATATATAAGTACAAATAAAATAACCTCATACACGTACCTAATTTCAATTACTCAATCACGGAATGATTTTAATAACAAGATGAAAAATATGATTGAATATTGATGCATAATAAATATTCATTTCAGACGACACTACCTACTTCACTAATGAAAGCAAGTTTGAGTTTAAGACATTAGGGTTTCTACCACAAACACAGATAACATCTACATTAATAATCTATAAATCGGTTGCTGTCACATTTAACTTACATCCACCCTCATTAGGTCCATCCTCACCTAACGTTGCACGTTAGGGTGAAGTAATTGCCTCTTGTCTCGTTTAGTCGTTTTCGCGGCTAAATAATGGTCCATATTTGCTGTTTCGAATGAATCACATTCATTGGAAGTGAGTCGAAGCTCTTTCATGAGTTTTTCTTCGTTTTAGTCTTTCACTATGTCGCTGTTTTCAAGGAGTTTTGTATATGGATATTATCTTGTAACTCAATACAAGATCATGATTTGTCGACGTCGATAGCCACTCCATTTAGCGATATTAATTATTTCGAGATAACTTGAAAACTCAATGTAAATCGAAAATAGAGTATATGGTTGTAATTTTTAGTATTTGTTCTTACATTATAATTTCGTCTCACAAATTTTGGTCTTAATTTTCGTTGTCGCTACTCATAAATCAGTTTCAGACGAGACCACGAGGGTCACATACAATTATTCATTTTGTACTAATTCCCTCTTAGTCAGTTATTTAAAATTGAACCCAAAAGAAAAAGGCAGTCCACACAAAATGATATGCAATATTGATTACAAATATAGATATGCTACAGTTGTGAATCTTAAATGTTCACTTAATCTACTGAGTTAACTAATACTTCCGCAATATAATGTCGACTCGATTTAATCAAGATAGTGTATAGAAAAAAATTAATCGTAAACAAAAAGAGGTCAACTTTGCAGCTGGATATTTTTGTTTAATTTATTCAACTTATATTTTGTTAATTTAAATGACACATGTATATGGTTTAAAATAAACAATTCATAATTTTCATGCACTTCATTTGAATAATAGAATATTCAGTTATATATATCGGAATGTATTCATATCAAAATCATAATTATATGAATTAAATAGCATTATGAGAAAAGATAAGCAGAATCATACTATTGTATGTTTAGATCTTTATACGGTTTTTGAGAAGTATTACATTCACTACAACAAAAAAGCCATTAAAATTATTTTTTAATACAGTTGTCTAGATCTTTATACCTTTTTTTGAGAAGCAGTACATTCACTGCAACAAAATAAATTATTAAAATTATTTTTTAATATAATTAAAGATGCTAATTTGTGTTTCTAAATATGTCACCAACGCTTCAAAAAAACATTCTTATTATTGGTGTCCCAACTCAAATGAGATGACGCAAATTGAAGTGTCCTGAAAAATAAAAGATTAAGTTAACTTGTCCTCAATTTAAGGACGTTTTCTTTTGCATCCTAAATTGTTGTTATTTTTTAAAACTGTCAAACGCAATCTTCTCAACATTATTCTCTCTCTTACTTTACCATTTCTCCACTTTAGTTATTTATATAATTTTTATAAAACGAGTGCACAAAAGTGACCGGGACTCCTAAAGTAAGAGGGAGGGAGTAAAATAATGCTTCTTTCATCCACAAATTTTTTTCTACTTTTTATTTTTTTGTTATTCATCAAAATTAGTTATCACTTTCTATTTATGAAAACTTTCTCATTATATTACCTATTTTTTTCATTCTCTCATATATATTCTAAAGTAATTTAAAGGAGTATTAATATGAATCATTTATAAATAATACTCCATCCGTCCCACAAGAATATGCACTTTCTAATTTTAGAAACTCTCTTCTTTCTAATAAAGTGAGACTCATTCTCCACTAACAATACTATATTTACTTTTTTCTCTCTACCATTCCCTTACTTTACCAATTTTACATTAAAACCTGTGTCGAACCCAAAGCGCATATTCTTTGGGGACGGAGGGAGTAATAGTACTGTTTTTCATGGACGGATGTGAATAATATATATCTAATATGTAAAAATTCTGGAATTTTTATGGAAAAGATACCCAATCTAAGAAAAGTTTTGATACTGATTTGGCCTTAATAATTGTTATCATTTGATCTCGCACTGGTTTTAAGAAATATAGAAAGTTGATTGAAAAAGTTAGTGACATTTGAGTCTATTTTTATATATTAGCTTTATAATAAAATGTGGGTGTGAATGAGTTAATAGAATATGAGATCGAATATGAGATCTAATAAAAAATGAGGTGACAATTTTTTAGAATGGACTAAAATGGAAATAACTGAAAAATTTGTTTGCCATGGAAATAAGAATGCTGGAAATAACTTAAGGATTTTTTGAGTAATTTTCTTTGATTTGTTTTGGAATGCATGGCTGGTGGTGTTTTAGAGCACCCGCAACGCATCTCGCGGGTGTCTCTTATCTCGTCCCTCCGAGACGAGACGGACACGGGACGCGTTGCAACGTCCCGTCTCGTCACCATCCCGCCGAGACGCCCATCCCACCGAGACGGATGGCGAGCCGTCTCGCCACGCTCCCGCGCGACGTGGCGCGCGCTGGCGCCACGCGTGACGCCCACTCGCCGGCCTGCGAGTGGGCTTCGTCACGCAGAAGCAATAAATCATTTTTTTAAAAAAAATCGAATTTAATAAAATAAATAAATAAAAAAAAAATCAAACGGTAATATTACTGTTTTCGAACATTTTTTCTTTTTTATTTTTTTTACTCTATAAATACTCTTATTTCATCCTCATTACACACACAAACACACATCTATTCTTCCCAAATCATCTCCATTCCCTCTCCAATTTTCGTCTAACCTCTCCAATTTTCATCACAAAATGTCCGGCGACGGAAACTATGGCGGTGGAAGCTCCGACGGGTTTGACATCAACGCATTTGGCGACTGGGGGGCATGTACAATGTATTGGGTGGTTCGGGTTCTGGTTCGTCGACGCCGGGCACCCAAGGCTCGTCGACGCCGACAGGGTACCAACCACCCTATTTTGATGTGGATGCATACGCTCGTCCCTCCGCTCCGAGGTATTCGCAGGGTTTATCCCAAATTAGGGAGGATTATCCGGATGAACCCACTCCGAAAGGAGGACGAGGCGGTGGAAGCTCCAGGGCGACCCCGTGGAGGAAGAGGCGGAGGCGGCCAGGGAGGAGGATGATGTAGGCCGACATCCGTACAGCCTCAAGGACACGATGGCTGTGTACAATTCCTGGATCAGCATCTCGTACGATCCCATCGCCGGGAATCAACAAACCCGGATGTGCTTCTGGGAAAAGGTCACCGAGGCCTACAACGAGATTAAGCCGAAGGGGTCCCGCCGCCGCACATTGAAGATGCTCCGCGCTCACTTTGACCGAGTCGACAGAGAGGTCAAAAAATTCCGCGGCATCTACAAGACTGAAGCGGCTCATTACCAAAGCGGAGCCACGAGAGCCGACATTCTGAGATCAGCTTTGCGAGTCTATTTCGACGACACCGACAAAGAATTCAAATATGTCGATGTTTGGGAGGTCGTCAAAGACAAGGCAAGGTGGGCCGACGGTGTCGAGTCCAGCACGGGCTCGACCTCGAAGCGCACGAAGCACACGACGGGTGCCCAATACTCTTCTAGTGGTGGCGGTTCAGGCAGCGCCGCACAAGAGGTTGCCTCACAGGAGGTTGAGGGCACGGCGGACGATGCAAATGGGTCCTCCAGTGGGCGCCGTCGGCCGCAAGGGACCAAGGCGGCGAAGGCGGCTAGAGGGAGGAGAGGCCGAGGCGAAACAAGCCAGGCGGGCTCCCAAGGGCCGCCCTCCTCCTTAATGTCCATGTACTTCACCGCCACGATGGCGGACACTTCCCGCATGACGCCTACCCAATTTCAAGCCCATCATGCCGGCATTGTGTATCTGGCGGGATGATTCCCGCATGACGCCTGCCCAATTTCAACTTGGTATTCCGCCTCCACCGCCTCCGGGGATGATTCGCCGGCAGAGTAGTTTTTATAATTTATATAAAATTATATTTTAAATTATGTCTTTTTTTTATTTATTTGGTCACGAATTTAATTATGTATTTTTTTAGGATTTTAAGTTGTAATTTTTATTTTATTTAATGAAGTGTGTTTTTATTAATTGAATTTGTTGGAAATAAAAATAAAAAATGAAATTGAATGAATAGTTAAGGGATGAGATGTTTAAGAGACGAATAAGAGATGGAGGGGTGCATGTTCTGTCTCTTAGATAAGAGATGGAGTGAAAACTACAGTGGGGCCAATGAATAGTTAAGGGATGAGACAGTTAAGAAACGGATAAGAGACAGCGTTGCGGATGACCTTATAAAACTAAAAAAAACTTCTAAGGGTGTCCACAATGGCGGCCCTTGAAGGTCACCAAATGTGGCCCGACCACCATTCGTGGCTCTCTTGTGGCCCTCTGCAATGGTAATTAACAAAATTTAATAAAAACAACAAGGGCCACCAAATGTGGCCCTCTCAAAAAAAAATTGTTCACTTTTTTTAATGTTATTTTTAATTTAACTATATTATATTTTATTAGACTTTAAATTTATAATATTTATAAATTTAATTAAAATAAAATAATTTGGATTGTAAATAAAAAAATTCACAACCTAAAAACAAAATGTAACAAGAACTTCGTTGTATTATATTAAAATAGGAAAATTATACAACGAAAGTTTTCTAATTTAAAAACAACAACCCGAAAACCCATATCACTCTGCGGCGCCCCTTCTACGTTTCCAGACCTCTTCAACCATATCAGCCTGCAGTGATGTATGCGATATTTGGCTCCGCATATCGGTGTACCGCTGGATCAAGTATTCATTACTACGTGGTACACCCATCTGCAGGGGCTCCATGGCAATACCCGAGCTCGAACTAGCACCATCTTCCGGTGTCCATCGCTCTGCAGCAACTCCTTCGTCATCTATTATCATATTGTGCAATATGATACATGCAGTCATGATGTCTGCGACATCATTTTCGTGCCATTGTCGAGCCGGGCACCGTATAATGGCCCATCGCGCTTGGAGTACACCAAAAGCTCGCTCAACATCCTTCCTAGCACCCTCTTGTTTTTTCGCGAAGTAGGTTTGCTTCGGCCCAATGGGTTGTCGGATGTCTTCACAAACACAGGCCAGCGAGGGTATATCCCATCGGCCAAATAGTACCCCATGTTGTACTGAGTACCGTTGGCCATGAGTCTAACTTGCGGACCGTCATCCCGGCTCTCGTCATTGAACATGTGTGACGATCGTAGAACGTTGATGTCGTTGTTCGATCCAGCGACCCCAAAATACGCATGCCAGATTCGCAATCGGTAATCAGCAATGGCTTCCAGAATCATCGTGGGATGTCTGCCTTTGAAACCAGAAGTGAACTGCCCCTTCCAAGCCACCGGACAGTTCCTCCACTCCCAGTGCATGCAATCGATGCTCCCCAACATCCCTGGAAAATGATGTGCAGTCCCGTGCATATCAATCAATCTCTGGCAATCATCGGCCGATGGCTTCCGTAGATACTCCCCTTTGAAGATATCCTTAATGCCCCTGCAAAACTGCCTCAACGTCTGTAGGGCAGTCGTTTCGCCCATCTGTAGGTATTCGTCGAACATGTCAGCAGGCCCGGCATAGGCAAGCTGCCTAATTGCCATCGTACACTTCTGGTATGTCGACAAGCCGGGTCGGCCGGTGGCATCATATCGCAAGTTGAAGCACTTGAACCGCTGCGCCAAACACGTCGCTATATGGACGAAGAGATTTTGCGACATTCTGAATCGCCTACGGAAAACCTCTGGCGGATAACGAGCGTTCTCGTTGAAGTAGTCTTCCATCAACCGGCGGTCAGCCCCGGCATGATCACGGTTGAAATACCGCCGATAATATAATGGCCGAGGGACTGCCACCGCCGCCGCCTCCGCCGCATCTTCCGCCTCGTCGGCTTCATGTTGCACCGCTGCAACAAGGTTTTGGAACTTCAGATCTACCGCTTGTTGGAATTGTTCATCGTCGGAATTCATAGTTGCAAGGTTGAATTGAAATTGGAAGGAAATATTGGAAAGATTGGAGGAAAATGGAGTTGGAAAAATGGAATGGAAGTGTAGTATTTTATAAAGAATTTTCTAAATTTACACAAAAAAAAAATATCTGCGGCCCGCTGCAGTAGAGGGCCGTGGCTCGCCCTCGGCTCTCGGCCCTGCGCCCCACCTCTAGGCTCTCTGCAATGGGGGGCCGCGCACCGAGCCGCGGGCCGCGGCTCCCCAATTGTGGACACTCTAAGCTATTCTATAATTAATCAATTTTGGAAAGGCGAGGAAAATTATACATCTCTTATCATGTCATCATCATTAATAATCTCACCTAGTACAATACTAGGCGAGGAAAATTATACATCTTCTAAGCTATTCTATAATTAATCAATTTTTGAAAGGCGAGGAAAATTATACATCTCTTATCATGTCATTTCATCATTAATAATCACATCTAGTACAATAATAGGCGAGGAAAATTATACATCTCTTATCATGTCATATCATCATTAATAATCACAACTAGTACAACAGTTTCCATTCTTCCTCTCTTCAATTTTCTCAAGAAAAGTGAGAAAACGACTTTAGTCTTAGTTGTCGGTTTGAAGAACTTAACCATTTCAAAACTTAATTCACAATTCCAAGTGGACGTATGAAGAATAAAAACTTTTTATTTGATCAAACTAATGTATTAATACTGGGTGACGTGTTAGTTAAATAAAATAGGTAATGAATGCTTCGACTACAAGTTAGAAGATACTATAAAATATACTAAGACAAAATGAAACAAAATGAGCATAGTGTATAACACTAAATTAGAGTTGAACAGTCATTACCACCACCCTATACACTAAATTAGAGTTGAACAGTCATTACCACCACCTCGGGTGGGTAAATGATTCTCAGTTATTCGATTAACCGAGAACCGGACCGATTAACTGAATAATTGAATCGAAATCGGTCGGTTATCGGTTAATCGAAAATCGAAATTAATGGTGTTCGGGCTGGTTCTGGTTTTGTGTTTTGAACAAAGTCGGTTATCGGTTAGAACTTATAACTGCAATTAAATCCAATTTTATATTTAATTAAATTTCAATTATAATTTCAATATAAAATTAATTCTAAATTCTTTGTCAGATGTATCAAAAAGTCAAGAAAAACTTACATGAACCTTTAGTTGAATATTTTTAAATTCCATATATAAATAAATTATGTATTTCTATATTAATTTTCAATAGAGTTTGAATTTATGAGACTGTATTATTTTTTTAATTTGTAAATATGTAAAATTTATAAGTTTTACGTATTAATAATTAAAATATCATCATTTAACTTTTAACTTTTAACTCGAAAATTATATTTCGTTGGGTGAAATCAAGCACTTTGATTATATTTTTAAAATACTGTAAGATGAATTATGAATATCATGAAACTCAAGCACTTGATTATAGTTTTTTTGTAACTTTTGTTGGGTGAAAAAATAAAAATCAAGCACTCGATTATTTGGTGAAAACTCCGTGTATTGATTCGGTTTTAATCTATTATTATTTTTGTTGGAATTAAAATTTTATTTTGGTCCAATCCGGTTAGAATCGCAACTGGTAGAAGTTGTCATATATGGAGAATGCCATATTATTTTATAATTTTTTATAGATAAATAAATAGAAAATGTAAAAGACATGTCACGATGAACTCGAACTTCAGACTTTTATTAGGATACACATATAACATATTAGGAGCTTTTCTTTAATGCATTAACTAGATAGATCCAACCATAGGCTATATAGAATTACTTTCACAATATAATTGGAAAGAGACAAAATAACAACTTTATAGGGCCAGATAATAAACGTCTAGAGCTTCATTTTGGAATTTCAAGAGGATGCCAAAAAGGGGATTGGCATAAGAGACCTCAAGAATATATTTCCAAGACTTTTCATGTTATTTATTCAAAAAGACAAAATTGGGGTAATGTAAAAGTGGGAGAATGGAACATGGAGATGAGAACTCCGATTGAGAAATATTTTAATTAGTGAAGATGAACTCGTTGAGATTCTTTACCTGGCGGTGAATCGCACTGAGTTGAGAGTTTGTAGCAACCTTTCGTAATATTGTTACAATCGATTAAATATCTCTTTCTCCACATACTTACCCAATAAGCTAACCGCAAGCTTCCTATCTTCGTTAATGAACTCTCTTTCGCAACTTTGACAGAAAATGGTGTAGTCCGTTTGAAGTAATAGATATAAAATTACCTTTCAAGAATTCAGACTAAAATTGGATTTGGAGAAGCAAAGGATGTCTTTGTTCACTGATTAGAAGTTGGTTCAATAGAATAAGATTTAAGGGTCTTCTTGGTACATAATGATTAAATGAAATGGTATTCCTACTTCCATTTCATTCATTTGCTTAGTATTACTGTATTTTTTTTCTTAAGAATCACCATTTCATTTTGCTATGGGAAAAGTCATTCATTCCATTCGTTGAAAGAATAATTATCCCATTCCATTTTTATTCCTTTCTGTTTTTTATATTAACAAAAATACCACTCCCTCTGTACATAAAAAAAATTCTTTTTATGGACGACATAGATTTTAGTGAGAAATTGATAAAGTAAGAGAGATTGAAGAAGAAGTAGATAAAATAATGGTGAAATGAGAGAACTAAGAGAGAGAATGAGAAAAGTGGGTAATGTATGAGATAAATTAAGTTTCTATTTTTGAAATGAGACTATTTTCGTTGACATCCAAAAATGACAATGTGAGACTATTTTTCATGAACGTAGGGAGTATATCATTACTCCCTCCGTCCCAAAAGAATATGCACTTTAGGTTTGACACAAGTTTTAATGTAAAATTAGCAAAGCAAGAGAGGTAGAGAGGAAAAGTAATTAAAGTATTGTTAGTGGAGAATAAGTCACACCTCGTTAGAGAGAAAAGACTTTTCAAAATTAGAAAGTGCATATTCTTACGGGATAGACTAAAAAGAAAAATGTGCATATTCTTGTTGAACGGATAGAGTATTATTAATTAATTAGACACAATTTAATAAATAAGCTTAACTGAATAAACGGAATTTATTCATATAAGTACTTTGGTATAAAAATAAGCTTGATATTTAAATTTTAATAAATGAGCTTAATATTGAAATTATGATTACAAAACATGTATTCTCTCCGTTCTACAGTAGCAGAGTCACTTCATTTTGTGCACTTGTTTTGAAAAAATAACTATAAATAGTTAAAATGGAGAAATAGTAAAGTAATAGAGAGAATATTGTAGATAAGACTCTTCACTACACATTATTCTCTTCTTAATTTACTAACTCTCCACTTTAACTATTGATTGCTATTTTTTAAAACAATTGCAGAAATGAAATGACTCAACTACTATGGAACAAAGTGGGTTGTAGATAACAGCACACCCTATAGTAGTGTATGATCGAAAATAATTTTGAATTAATAAGTTTTTATGTGGAATCAATGGATTAATTTATAAATATTTTATTTCATTCCATTTTAATTCTATATTATTCGTGATAGTCAAATATAAATATAAAATCACTCAATGATTAACAGTTGCATTCCTTTTATAATTCTATATTATTTGTGATAGTCAAATATAAAAATAAAATCACTCAATGATTAACAGTTGCATTCCTTTTATATTCCTTCATATACTAATAAGCAAGAGAATTGGATGAAATCATTACTCCTTTCTCATCTTCGTTCTATTCCTTTCTTATTTCATTTTATCGTACCAAAGACCGGCGCAAGTATTCTGCTTCATTTCTCTTTCAATGGTGATATTACAATTTCAAAATTAGTAACATTTTATCCTCTTTATTATTTTAATTTCCATCCAATAATATCGAGGACTATTATAAAAAACGACAACACTCCACGTCACACGAAAACCGGAAGTGATGGATTAATATAATAAAGTAAATAGAAATTCATAAACTGTATACCACTACTGTTAAAAAAAGACATAATTTAAAATATAAATTTATAGAAATTATAAAAACTACTCCGCCGGCGAATCATCCCCCGAAGGTGGTGGCGGTGCACCGAATGGAGTTTCCGTCGCCAAACGCGTTGAGGGCAAATTTAATGTTGTGCAAAATTTATTGTTATTGTGCAAATTTATTACAACATACATGTATTCCAAACGCGTTGATGTCAAACTCGCCGGAGCCTCCAGAGTTTCTGTCGCCGGACATTTTGTGATGAAAATTGGAGAGGTTGGATGAAAATTGGAGAGGTAATGGAGATAATTTGGGAAAAATAGATGTGTGTTTGTGTGTATAATGAGGATGAAATATGAGTATTTATAGAGTAAAAAAGAAAAAAAAAGGTCGAAAACGGTAACATTACCGTTTGAATTTTTAAATTTTTTTTATTTATTAAATTTAAATTTAAAAAAAAAATGATTTATTGCGTCAGCGTGACGAAGCCCACTCGCGGGCCGGCGATTGGGCGTCACGCCTAGCGCCAGCCGTCTCGGTGGGACGGGCGTCTCGACGAGACTGGGACGAGACGGGACGCTGCGTCTCGTCTCGGAGGGACGAGATACGAGACACCCGCGCGACGCGTTGCTGCGTCTCGTCTCGGAGGGATGAGATACGAGACACCCGCGCGACGCGTTGCGGGTGCTCTAATGAATTCACATATACTATATGCTAACTTGCTGTACACATGTATATAAAATTATTTAAAAATCAAATTATACATAAGAAAATGTTGGAGAAATTTTCAATCTCCAAAGTTTCAAGAGTATATAATTCTATAAATAACAGCTTAGATTGCTCGAGCAAGTTGGTAGTAGTAAGATTTTTGACGAGATCTTGTTCAATTATATATAGGTGGTGGTTAGTCAATTAAGAATAAAAAAGTCAGTTTTTTTTGTGGATCCACCTTTTTGGAGATTGCTTCGACTATTCATATAAATAAACCAATTTTTGTCTGTATTTTAGACCTCTTATTGTGGTGTAAAAACATACAATTGGTGAGATCGGAAGCCTTGGAATATCCTTTCCATGGAAATATCGAAAGATATTCAAAAAGATTAATAAGAGACGAATTGGTCTATTTATATTAAAAGTAGTTACATTCAATATATTTTTATTGTGTAGATCTCATTGATCTTTTGCTAAATAAAATGGTCATTTATATAATGACATTATCACTTTGGTTAATCGAGTTTGAAAAGGCACCGTGGTAGAGTGAATCTTTGTAATTTAATAACATTCTATTTATAGTTAATTACCACATCCACATGCATATTATAAATAGTCTTTGAATATGTCAATAAGATTTATTGTTTATTCGTTTCTTTACTGTGACATACTATATAAACGCATTCTTTATAAATAAATAAATCCTATTAAGTTTACATTGATCAATTGTCTAATTAAAAGTGCTACAGTTTATTAAAAATGCAACTTTTTACTTAACGACTTGTAGTAGCACCACTGACAACAAAAGTTGTGGTGACTTTGAGATCACAAATTCATCCACCAGCTGGGAGACTTTCGGATCGAGCGATCACTTTGGGAGCGCCACGGGGGAGGAAGATAGAAAGGTAATCTATGATACCGGGGACCCGATCGAGCAGGATTAGTCGAAATCCGTGAAAGGCGGGTTCAGTACACTATGTGTGAAACAAAAAAAATTCTAATTTTGGGAACTTATATTTGTAATGAGCTTGGGTAGTAATGTTATATTGACAAGAATAATGTTATTTTTCGATTCTACTATTATGTTACTTAACATTATATTTGTTATTATAACATCATAATCATATCTGCATTACTTCTATCATACTTGAATTAGCTTTAACTCCTAAAGTTGGATATTTCTTGAGGACCAACACACGTGATTGCAAATACTCTATTCTAAAGAATATGCTCTGCAATTTTTTTTTAAAAATCTTTTGTTTGTCTATAGTTATTTTTAGGAGAATGCAAGGCTCCAAATTAATTGACTTCCATCGAGTTGAGGGCCCTAACCATTGTTTTGTATCGATTTAATTCAAACATGCATCTACCTTTAAGTAACGCATCAATTATTTATTTGTTGTTTGATAGAGAAATCGATTTATATTGCATAGTTGGTAGTACAACTCTTCGATATTCTATATTATAGTTATTAAATTTTCTTCAAACTTAAACCGTTCATTCATTTGGAAAGAGGACAAAGAGACATAACAGGCAATCATTTCACGAGGTGTTCTTTTTTAATTTATATAATGCAAATTGTAATTATATTGCCAAAAGGTAACTTTACGCTTGTCATCGCACATTTCATTGTAACAAGCAGCAATTTGCAATCATTTGAACAGTAGATTTCAACACAATATTTTATCAAATTTGTGACTACACTATCTTTAAAAAATGGCATTTTTAGTATTATCGTCTTTTTTTTTTACAATTTAAACACTCCATTTTCCTCCCAAGCAGTGACACAATCATTTCACAGAATCTAAAACTATTGTATATATGCCACACGATGGAAATTTTGGGGATGTTATAATTCCAGAAATTTAAAAATTTGGTTGTAATAAAATATTTGTAAAATAGTTTTGTAATTGCAAATACAACAAAAAAATTACGTTAGATCTGTCAACCGTGCTATGTACATAAGTTCTATTTTTATACAAATCAAAAAAAAAATTACGTTAGATCTGTCAAACGATTTGGAGTTATTCAAGTTCAACTCCTAGTTGGAAAAAAAAATCGTTTGTGCTCGTTTAGCAAGTTCATTAACAATTTAACATATGGTAAGCCATATTTAAACTAGACACTATTCAACTTGTCAGTTGTTTAAAACATTAAATAACTAAATTTATAAGACTGTCAAATTTGGTTTATAACTTAAGTAGTAGTGTACTATTTTTTTACGCAATTGATGACAAAAATGGGACTGTTGCATGTAGACTGTATCTTTTATTAGTAGTTTGGGACTTGAGTACTTATAATAAATACACTTCGTTTATACAAAATTTGATTTTTAACCAAATCTACTTTTGGTTTTAAAATATAAGCAAAGTATCTTTTGGAATTTGTATTCTGATCATAAGGATCAATGTGGAACGGATAGATGAAGTATGATTGGAAATTGAGTCACTTTTACTATCAATTGTATATTTTATTGTTAAAATAGAAAATTTCTCGTTCTGTAGTAATATTGTTATATTGAGTCTCACTCTAAAATAAATAAAGTGGAGAACAAGTAAAATAAGAGAGAGAATAATATAGAGAATAGTCTTTTCTATATTATTCTCAATTACTTTATTTTGTTCTAATTTAACTATTAAAGAGTATTATTCTTTCAAATCAAGGATGATAACTGATGTTAGACCAGGATGATAAATAATTCACTTTATACAATATCAATTAAAATATTATTTAATTGAGATACTTATTTTAGAGAACGAAGCGCAGCGCATCTAAGTTGATAAGATGTTTTACTTTCAACTAATAATGAAATTTGAATTATCGTAGGATGATGTAGAATCATTATTGATTTTTTGAAAGAAAGAAAAGAATTGATTTGGTACTCATCTAGGATAAGAAATCGAATGTTATATAATTACGACGCGGAATATTTTATTTAGCAAAGAGTAGTAAAGTCTAATTTGTGATGTTTTAGGACACGAAAATTTTAATGTCTTTTCACGTTCTGTAGTTACCAAATATTGCATCCGATCAAGACTCAGCTGCAGACAAATCTATGATTTTTTTTTATCTCTGATCCTAAGCTAATCAAATGAATCTGGACAGCCAAAGTAAGAAACAAAAAAATCTAAAAGTTTTTCCATCTACAATTTGATCTCACGTTAAAAAATTACTTTGTTTTTTGTCAATATTATGAATACGCAATGTTACTGATATTTTTATTATAATAGTATAGTACCATGTATATATATTATAATTTTCTTTCATTTCTAAATATTTTCATTCTTGCTATTAATAGATTATTGAATCATGACATATATAGAAGAATTAATTTCCAAACAAAAAAGTAGGAAAATTTTGTATGAAAGGATATTCCGAGTGTTTGGGATGATTCTTCCCAAGGAAGAGAACATTCCTTCTAAATAAAATATATGAACTCCCTTTTTGCGTGACAACAGCACATTTACTTTTTTGACTATATTATGGAGTCCAATTAAATAAAGAGAGTTGGTAAATTTTGATTATTGTTCTGAATAATCTAAGTCGAAGGCTATCGTGAGAAATATGGTCAAGTTCATATACATCTAGATGGTTACAAAAATGATTAGGTATACGGTTTAAGGCATATTGATTTTACACATAAACGAACCATAGTTGTTTTCCATCTGGTTTCCTTGACTTAATTGATTCCCTCAATTTTCCTTCTATAAATAATTGAGATCCATGGATTTTTTGTTTACGTCATAAACATATGTATATACAGAATAGTACTTCCTTTGTCCCAACTTAATAGTCATTTTTCCATTTCTTGCTCTCTCAACTTAAGATTTCTATATCACTTTTACAATAAATGATAAGTAGGTCTCACATTCCACCAACTTATTTCACTCATATTTTATTATAAAAGTAATTTATATAAGTAGAACTCAAATTCCACTAACTTAGTCAACCCACTTTTGTGTACATTTCTTAAAACTCATGCCTTAATTAATTAAGACTCTTAAGTTTTTTTAAAATGAGTGATGAAAATGAACAGCCTCTACTGAGCGACGTGACAATAGGAGTTAATTAACAGTAGCAGTTAATTACATTGTGACAAAAATCCCAAATAGAACGGGACAATACTGTCGGATTTTAATGTGTTTTACTCACATTTATTAGTTAGAAAATGAAAAGGGAAGAAAAAAGAAGTAGTAATCCATAATTTCGTTTTTTATTTATTTATCATTTTTTTTGGATTTTAAAGATAGAAGTTCTACAGAAGCTGGAGATATTCATCGTAGACTTTCTCCAACATGTTCACATCGCTAGATATTGAATCGGAGTGATTAAGCACCGGCAGAATATACCCTCCGTTGAGGAAATCGTCGTCGTCGGCGCCGCATAACCCGTAGCCCCCCTCATCCAGCTCGAATATCGGCGGCCACGCCACCGGCATGAACGCCAGCTCCTCCGGCGCGCAGGCGCTGTCGCTGTTGGATGCGCCGCTGGCCAAGCTGTCGTAGCTGCTGCTCCGCGAGAACGACGGCGACACCCTTATCGCCTTCGGCGCACACACTTTAATCTTAGGCGGAGAAGGCGCAGCCTGGGCTACCTTGGCCGGCGGCGGAGGGGGAGAGGGGGTGGCATTTCTCTTCTTGTTCTTCTTATTTTTCTTCGGGTTGGGGGCGAGGTCCTTGTGGGTGGTGTTGAGCTTCTTCAGAAGGTGCGTGTTCCAGTAGTTTTTGATCTCATTGTCGGTTCGACCTGACAATCTACCGGCTATTAAGGACCATCGGTTGCCAAGGAGAGCGTGCAGGCGTACGATCAAATCCTCCTCATCCTCGCTTATGTTGCCCCTCTTTATCCCGGGCCTCAGGTAGTTCATCCACCTCAGCCTGCAGCTCTTTCCGCATCTCAATAGTCCTACATAACCATAACCATAACCATATTAATAACATACTGAAAAAGAAACTAGTGACAAGTAATAGCAGGCGAGCTGCTGGTAATTATTATTACCTGCTTTCTTGGGGAGCGATCTCCATTGACCTTCGCCATTTTGCTGAATGAAATTGGCGAGAAGGGAGTCTTCTTTAGTGGACCAAGGGCCTCTCCGGAGGCCAACCTTGGAGCAGCAAGGAGATCTTCCCATTGCTATAATTAATTATTTGATAATTGGAAAGTAGTAATATTACTATCTCTCTCTCAATGAGTAGCAGCCGAGAGAGAGAGAGGGGAAGGAACCAAATAAGCTTTTGGCACAGCAGCATAATACCATGGTGGGATTGCCTTATAGGCTGCTAGAAATTATGCACGTTGTCGTTATCATGGAACGATTAAAATATGGGGAAAAGTCTGTGTTGTGATATTTATATTATTATAATGGAAAATAATTTGTAGTAATAAATACGTGCGGGGTGATTTCCCAACGGCCCATATTATTGCGCCACGCTGGCCCTCTCCCATTTGCTGGATCCGATCTACGCAATTCATCCCTCATTATTTTCCCTTTTTTTATTATTATTATTATTATTATTATTATTATTATTATTATTATTATTATTATTATTATTATTATTATTATTATTATTATTATTATTATTATTATTATTATTATTATTATATTGCTTTTTACCTAAAGAGTTTACATCATGGCAATTAATATAAATATACACCCTTCCTTCTCCATTTCATCATTTCATGAATTATAAATTTCAACGTGAAACCGAGTGTTTGCAAACATGATCACAATTATTGATTTTCTTTATTTAACTAAAGTTGTGGTATTCCAAGGGCTGTACGTATGAAATTACTGTTTTTGTTTCCATCTCTTAGAACAAATTCTAGTTTCAAACTACTTTTCCACTTTTTAAAATTTTTATATATATTCAATACCCAACTGCTCCTTTTTTTTCTTCTTCAATAATTAGCTGCGAATAAAAAAAGGAAAATTTGATTTTCCAACAAGATCGGGGCAGCCTTTTATTAATTACAGTAAGACTAGATTTAAATTAGTGATACATTTATAATTAGTAGAAGTTGAGAATGTTTTAGCTTTTTGCAGTGATAAAAGTATTAGTACACAAACTGGAAAATAATTACAAATAAATAACTTATCCAAATAAGATAATTAAAGTGTAAACGGTGAGTAAGGTCTATATACAATATTTTCATGCTACATCATTAAAATTTTAAAAATAAAGATGTTTAATCATGTCTTTAGGTAATGAAGTTCAATGTAGAGTCGCAGCTCGTGATGTTATCAAATGGATTTAAAATCAACGAATGTGACAAATGCGTCTACATTAAGAACATTGATAATGGATACGTTATAGTGTGTCTCTATGTTGATGATATGTTAATCATGGGTAGTAACACCCAAGTGATTAACGACACGAAAACCACGTTAAAGAGAAACTTCGACATGAAGGATATGGGTCTAGCCGATGTAATTCTTGGAATGAAAATTCTAAGAACATCCGAAGGAATCACATTAACACAATCTCATTATATTGAGAAAGTATTAAAGAGGTTCAACGCCTATGATGGCATCCCGGCTAAAACGCCTATAGAGCTCAATGTTCACTTGAGCAAGAACAAGGGTGAGCCCGTTGTACAAGAAGATTATGCACGGGTCATTGGATGCATTATGCATCTTACTAATTGCACTCGACCTGATATTGCTTGCGTCGTGAACAAGTTGAGCCGTTATACGAGCAATCCAAGCAAAGAGCATTGGAAAGCTCTTGTAAGAGTTTTGAGGTATCTCAAGTATACTCAAAATCATGGGATACACTTTTCGAGATACCCCCGGTACTTGAAGGGTACTGCGATGCAAATTGGATATCCGATAACAAAGACTCACTTTCGACAAGTGGATATGTCTTTACCATCGGGGGGTGGTGCTGTCTCGTGGAAATCCACGAAACAGACATGTATAGCCCGATCCACCATGGAATCTGAATTCATAGCTTTAGATTAAGCTGCAGAAGAAGCCGAATGGCTTAAAAACTTTCTTGAAGATATTCCATGTTGGTCAAAGCCCGTGCCTCCAGTGTTAATTCACTGTGATAGCCAAGCCACTATTGGGAGAGCAAACAGTGGCTTGTACAATGGTAAGTCTCGACACATCTGTCGACGACATAATACCGTGAGACATTTGATCACAACAGGGGTGATTACAATTGACTACGTGAAGTCATTGGATAATCTAGCGGATCCGCTGACCAAAGGGTTAAATCGTGATCAAATGAATAAATTGCTAGAGGGAATAGGTTTGAAATCCACAAACTAAAGAATTGTTATAGTGGTAACCCAACCATGATGACTGGAGATCCCAAGAACTTGGTTCAATGAGAAAACTAAGCTATGAAAATTCGTGTGAACACTCATCTACATCTATTCCGTAGAGAGTAATAGAGTGTTGAAAAAACTTACCTAGTGGTGAGATTAAGTCTATGACTTTTAATGATCCCTAAAGGATATCGTTGATAAAGTTCTCAAGGAGACCGAGTATGGCAAGATATTTAACGAGGAGTCACCTATGTAAGTGTGAAGTGGGGCCGCTTCAAACAATACACTTATGAATCCAAAGTGGTGTCCAAGGCCTGAAATGGACATAAAACGTGAGAACGGATGGGGTTGAGGTGTTTAAGTGTTAACATCATTGTCTCGGTGCACGCCATGGAGGAATAGTTCAAAGCATCGCGCTACTAGTCCATATGTGTATCCGATGGTATTGACTATGGATGGTTCAAAGCCAAAATCTACCTATACTTATGCTTACATACCTCTTGAGGGTTGAGCTTGTGTCTGCATACATATGCATTTGGCAATTTCCACTCATGTGGGGGATTGTTGGAATCGTGCTTGGTCAAATGACTTTGACTAATAATAAATGTTACATGACATTTAATTTTGTGAAATTAAATGCAATAGCGACGATCTACGTTCCGAGTAAATGACCGTAGTATATTCATTTTCTCAAATCCGATTCCCGATGAGTGAAAAAATAATATATTAAAGTTGGTCACAATAAAGCTAAAAATGAGCTATGGGAAAAAACTAAGGGATTAATTAACTAAGTGTTAATTATCCCACATCGGGGATGATAAACTTCTTTGATGAAGTATTTAATAAGATGAATTATTATGTGTAATAATTATCGTGACACAAGACGGGTGACAGAGCCCACACGCGCGGGCCGCCGCCGCCCACACGCGATCCGCGCACCACGCACCGTGACCCTGCACCGGACGTCGGGTGCCTGGTGCCGGTTGCCTTGTGCCTTGGATCTTGGCAATTGGTCTTTGAGCTGTTCTTTGGAGCTGGTCATTGAGCGTGGTTCAAGCCCCACTTGTTCTTTTTAGACCACCCCAAACTCCACGCTATCCCTGACGGGTCCTGGTCCACGTCATGTTCCCGCTGGACCCCGACGTATAACGGGAGACAAAAGGTCCTCGCTAGACCCCGACGCATAATGGGAGACAAAAGGTCCCGCTGGACCCCGACGCATAACGGGAGACAAAAGGTCCCCGATGGACCCCGACGGTCCATGGTGTATCCCGTCATGTAGCATGTCCAGGTGCGACGTGTCTCTTCAGCTCCCAATGGCTAGTGCACCAGTCAATAACCCTCGGCGGTTACAGTCAAGCTATCATGCCACACATAATGGCTGTTGACTCCATCTATGCCCCTGCGGGTGGACTTGGCCTATAAATAGGCATGCATCCATTGCATTCACTACAAAACATACACAAGCATTCTTGCATACACGCTCTTTCCCTCTCTGCATAACCTTCCCGTCGAAGCTCTGCCCCCGCCTTACTCCCGTTCGCCGGAGTTCTCCTGCTAGCGGTGCTGCTACTTTAGAGACGAAGCCTTTTTATCTTTGGGGACGACACACCAAACCGTAAGCACTACCGGGGAGTATCTCGTCTTGCGGAAAGAGGACTCCTCGACTCGGCTTACCACTTTCCACAAATTTTCCTTGTAATTTTTTCAGTTACTTCCGTGTAATTTTCGCCTGGTTTTTCCGTGTAATTTTCGCCTGGTAAAAGTTTGTATCTCTCATTTTCTAACAAAAATGCATTAATATTATCTTTCTATTGCAATTTTAGAATGTTTAGCTCTTACTAAAACAAATTTCTGTTTCACATCTGAATGCATGTTTTAACTTTTAATGTAGCTCCGGAACAATGGCAGATTCAATATATTATATATTTACTACATATTGAGATAAGGTTTTATAATAAATCTTTAGTGACGGAGTGGCTGAATGCTTCATTCATCCGACCCAATCTCAAACCTAGACAACAACATTTTAATCTTTTATCTCCTTCTTTTCAGTTACTTTTCTTATGTTTCCTGTTTTTCCTACTACTTTTCACATATACTAATTAATACTCCCTCCGTCCCGGGCTACTCGCCCCTTTCTTTTTCGGCACGGAGATTAAGGAATGAGTGTATAGAAAAGTCAAAAATGACGGCTGTAGGTGAAAATTTTTACTGAAAACGGAAAGAGTGCAAGTAACTTGGGACGCCCAAAAAGGAAATAAGTGCGAGTAGCTTGGGACGGAGGGAGTATCAGTTATTTTATTCCTGTAGATATAGATAAGAGTTCCAAATATTTTGTTTCTTTCAATTATCTTTTGTGATGGTATAATATACTTATTATATAAAAAGGCATTCACATTATTTTTTAAAATTAATTCAAACTTTTCTCAAATAATTTATGTTAATTTTTTCCTATTTATATAAGACTTCCAAATTTTTTTATCTTTTATATAGTCATTAGCATATTTTTATTTTCTAATTTAAAATAATTGAAACTTTTACTTAAATCATCAATGTTTTCTTCCAAAGAAATTAATTTATTTTATAATTGCAACATTCATATTTATATAAGACATTTACAACTAACAAATTACCCATATATATATATATATGAGTAATGATAGATTATTAGGTTATCACCATAAATATGGGTTATCATATGATCACATACTTATATATATATATATATATATATATATATATATATATAAAGTCACATTATTCACAAATCTAGTCTTAAACACCGAACTAGAGACTAAATTAGGGCCCTTAGATCTAGTTTTTAATGGATGAGATTAGACCATGTTATATTAATTTGGCTCCTTCATTAGGTACACAATTTACTTCATCCCAGGGGTATTTAGGTAAAATTGCATTTAGGGTAAAAATTTCATGGTTTACTTTCCATACTCATTCCCGCTGCTGCGCCTCCAAAAATATTTACCCTTCTTTCTTATTTCCCGCCCCTCTTCTTCTGCAAATCGACTCTCCAAAGCTGCTTCTTCTACCAAAATCGACGCTTCCACATCTTCTTCTGCAAATCAACGACATCATCGTCTACCTCGACTATAATCGACGACATCTCCAGCTGATTCAACTATAGTAGATTCACCCCCAATGCATCCCCAATCCACTGATTTGAAATGGTTGACACAGGCAAATCGTCGACTGAAGGTAATCAACGGCTGTTGCGTTCTGGCTGAACGTCTGGTGAAGGTAATACACCTTTGAAGCTTTACAGAGTTCTTAGTCTTAATTTACTTAATCTAATTCCTAAATTGGATTCTGATTTTTGTCAAAATAGTAATAAAATTCCACTTGAAGCTACGTCGTCGTCATCTCCTTCGCGCTGCATCTATTCACCGTGCTCCTTGCTGCTGTCGAGTCACCACTGTGGATAGAGGCGCCTCGCCGATGTTTCTAAGTACAAATAACTCTTGGATCCTGAAATGATGGTCATAATTGATTAAAAATGCGATGAGCAAGTGAGTTTGGTTATGAAGAGGTGATGCATTTTGTTTGTTAAATCCATTTGTTCAATTATTAGAGAGGATTTTTGGTTTTCAGAAGCTGAAGGCTCTGCCTCCACACTGCAGAAACGAAGTATCTGTAGAAGAATTTGAAATCCTACTGGATGAAGTAATAACATTTTCGAATGAAGTAATAAATATACTGGAATAAATTGTACTATTATTTAGAGTGAATAAAGTAAAAAACCTTGTTCAATGAATTTGAAAGGAACATGTGTTGAAGTAATAAACAACAAGAATGAAGTAAATAACTACAGGAATGAAGTACGAAAACCTACTGGAATGAAATAATTTACTGTAAGCAAATAAGCATCTTCTTCTTCTTCTTCTTCTTCTTACTTATGCATACAACCTAGTAATGCTAATATTATTTCATTGATTCTGGTGATTACTTCATTCAACTAAATTATTACTTCATACTGATCTGTTTATTACTACAAGCATGAAAAAATCGAACGAAACCTACTGGAACGAATAATTTACTATAAGGAATGAAGTAATATGAAATGAAGTAAAAAACTGTTCATTTTCAATATATTACGTGCTGGAATGAAATAATAAACTTACTTAAATGAAGTAAAAATCAACTGAAATGAAGTAAAAACCAACTGGAATGAAGTAAAAACCTAGTTCAATGAATTCGAATGAAACATGTGTTAAATCATTTGAAAACCTACTGCATGCAATAAACTAAAAACCTGTTTGAATGAAGTAACGACTCATTTAAATGAAGTAATATGGAATGAAGTAAAAACCTGTTCATTTTCAATATATTACGTGTTGGAATGAAATAATAAACTTACTTAAATGAAGTAAAAATCAACTGAAATGAAATAAAAATCAACTGAAATGAAGTAAGAACCTAGTTGAATGAATTCGAATGAAACATGTGTTAAATCATTTGAAAACCTACTGCATGCAATGAACTAAAAACTTGATTGAATGAAGTAACGACTCATTTAAATGAAGTAGTATGGAATGAAGTAAAAATCTACTCATTTTCAATATTACGTGCTGGAATGAAGTAATAAACTTACTTAAATGAAGTAAAAACATTTTCATTTTCAATTTATTAGATAATGAACTGAAGTAATAAACTTACTGTAATGAAATAAAAAACTACAAAAATGAAGTAATACCTACTGGAAATAAATTACTTCATATTGATATGTTTATTACAACAAGTGTGAGAAAATCGAACGAAACCTACTGGAATGAAATAATTTACTATAAGGAAATAATTATTTCTTCGTCTTCTCCTTCTTACTTACTTACTTATGCATACAACCTAGTAATTCATTTAGATAAACTATTACTTCATACTGATCTGTTTATTACTACAAACGTGAAAAGATAAAAAAAATACAAATTGTATACTCTTGTTAAATATAATTCATTCATTAACAAGGTTCAACAATAGATTTTTCATCGGATGAGTTAAAAAACTTTAGCAAAATTAAAAACACATTAGGTATAAAAAAAATGAATAAAAAAAACCGTGAACCTTCAAATGAGTT